>NC_142444.1:112793030-113096060 GCF_059453495.1 Arachis ipaensis | reverse complement strand
AAGCAGAATTTCAGAAGACAAAGCATCTCCAAAACTCCAACATATTCTCCATCATTGCATACAAGTATAATTTGTGTTCTGCCCTTTTATTCCTTGCAATCAAATTTGATAAGTGAATTATTTTATTGTTTTCCTGACTAAGAGTTACAAGATAACCATAGATTGCTTCAAGCCAACAATCTCTATGGGATCGACCCTTACTCACGTAAGGTATTACTTGGACGACCCAGTGCACTTGCTGGTTAGTGGTACGAGTTGTAAAAAGTGTGATTTACAATTCGTGCACCAACGCCACAAGCACATGGTTAGGGACAGCTTGGTTTAGCCGCTTAGGCCAGGATTTTATTCCTTTAGGCCCTCCTATCCGCTGATGCTCAAAGCCTTGGATCCTTTTTATCACCCTTGCCTTTTGGTTTAAAGGGGTATTGGCTTTTTCTGCTTGCTTTTCTCTCTTTTTTTTTGCATATTTTTTTTTTCATGCAAGCTTTCTATTCACTGCTTTTTCTTGCTTCAAGAATCAATTTTATGATTTTTTAGATCATCAAATAACATGTCTCCTTTTTCTTTCATTCTTTCAAGAGCCAACAATTTTAACATTCATAAACAATCAAATTCAAAAATATGCACTGTTCAAGCATTCATTCAGAGAACAAGAGTATTGCCACCACATCAAAATAATTAAACTGTTTTAAAATTCGAAATTCATGTACTTCTTTTTCTTTTTTAGTTAAAACACTTTTTATTTAAGAAAGGTGATGGATTCATAGGACATTCATAGCTTTAAGACATAAACTCTAATTTTATTGATTATGGAATAAAAATAAGACTCAACGATAAATATAAGAGCAGACCCATAATAATAGAAGACAGAAAATTAAAAGCAGAAAAATAAGTGACTCTTAATAATAAAGGTTATCACAGAGTTAGGAATCAACAACCTTGATTTTGAGAGGTTGATGCTCCCTCTTTTTGTGGGGTGCTTGGTCCTTCAAGGGAGAGCTTCTTGCGCTTCAGCTCCTGTAGCTCACACCCCTGCTTCTCCTGTTCCTTCAGCAGCTTGCAGAGCATGCAATTTTGATTCTGCTGTTCTTCCTTAAGTTGTTCCATAGCTTCCTGTAGCTTGGTAACAGATGCTTCTAAGCGAGTTGATGAGCGGATATTTTATACGCTTTTTGGGGTTAATTTCATATAGTTTTGAGTATGTTTTAGTTAGTTTTTAGTCTATTTTCATTAGTTTTTAGGAAAAATTCATATTTCTAGACTTTACTATGAGTTTTGTGTTTTTCTGTAATTTCAGGTATTTTTCTGGCTGAAATTGAAGGAGCTGAGTAAAAATCTGATTCAAGCTGAAAAAGGACTGCTGATGTTGTTGGATTCTGACCTCCCTGCACTCAAAGTGGATTTTCTGGAGCTACAGAACTCGAAATGGCATGCTTCCAATTGCGTTGGAAAGTAGACATCCAAGGCTTTCCAGCAATATATAATAGTCCATACTTTGCACAAGGATAGATGACGTAAACTGGTGTTCAACGCCAGTTTTCTGCCCAATTCTCGCGTCCAGCGCCAGAAAAGGATCAAAAGCTGGAGTTGAACGCCCAAACTGGCACATAAACTGGCGTTCAACTCCACAAATGGCCTCTACACGTGACTTGCTTAAATCTCAGCCCCAGCACACACTAAGTGGGCCCCAGAAGTGGATCTCTGCATCATCCATCATAGTCTACTCACTTTTTGTAAACCTAGGCTACTAGTTTAGTATTTAAACAACTTTTAGAGACTTATTTTATACCTCATGACATTTTAGATCTAAAATTTGTATTCTCTGACGGCATGAGTCTCTAAACCCCATTGTTGGGGGTGAGGAGCTCTGCTGTGTCTCGATGAATTAATGCAAGTATTTCTGTTTTCCATTCAAACACGCTTGTTCCTATCTAAGATGTTCATTCGCGCTTAACTGTGATGGAGGTGATGATCTGTGACACTCATCACCTTCCTCAAATCATGAACGTGTGCCTGACAACCACCTCCGTTCTATATACGATTGAATGAGTATCTCTTAGATTCCTTAATCAAAATCTCTGTGGTATAAGCTAGAACTGATGGCGGCATTCATGAGAATCCGGAAAGTCTAAACCTTGTCTGTGGTATTCCGAGTAGGATTCAAGGATTGAATGACTGTGACGAGCTTCAAACTCCTGAAGGCTGGGCGTTAGTGACAGACGCAAAAGGATAGTAAATCCTATTCCAACCGGATCGAGAACCAATCGGTGATTAGCCGTGCTGTGACAGAGCGCGTGAGCGTAGTTTTCACTGGAAGGATGGAAGGTAGCCATTGACAACGGTGATCCACCAACACACAGCTTGCCATAGGAGGACGTGCGTGCGTGAACAAGAAGACAGAGGAAAGTAGAGATTTAGAAGACAAAGCATCTCCAAAACTCCAACATATTCTCCATTATTGCATAACAAGTAACCTTTAATCCATGCTTTATTGTTTATTTGCAATTCAACTGATAAACATAATTGACTTCCTGACTAAGATTTACAAGATAACCATAGATTGCTTCAAACCAACAATCTCCGTGGGATTCGACCCTTACTCACGTGAGGTATTACTTGGACGACCCAGTGCACTTGCTGGTCAGTGGTACGAGTTGTGAAAAGTGTGATTCATAATTCGTGCACCAAGTTTTTGGCGCCGTTGCCAGGGATTGTTCGTGTTTGAACAACTGACGGTTTATTTTGTTGCTTAGATTAGGAAAATTTTTCTTTTTTGGTTTAGAGTCTCTTATTATTGTTCTTGGTTAAAAATATCCTTCTTTAAAACAAGTGTTACATTTTACTGCCCAATTGGCTAGAGCGTTAGTCTAAGCCCGTGGCAATTTGGTACACTCTTTTTAAAATCTTTTTCAAAAATAATATTTTCTCTATTAAATTTTGTGCTAAACTTTAAGTTTGGTGTTTTCCTGTTGATTTCCCTTGATTTTCGAAAAATTTATTTTGGTTTTCAAAAAATTTTAAGTTTGGTGTTCTTCCTTCATGTTCTAGTGTTCTTGAGTTTTTCTTGTGTATTGATCTTAAAATTTTTTAGTTTGGTGTTCCTTGGTGTTTTCCCTCCAAAATTTTCGAAAATAAGGAGCATTAGATCTAAAAATTTTAAATCTTGTGCTATCTTATTGTTTTTCTCTTTCCTCTTAAAAATCAAAAATATCTTTTCTCTCTATTTTAAAAACAAATTTTCGAAATATATTTCTAAAATTCAGATTTTTTTATTTCAAAATTTAAAATTTTTTTTTAAAAAAAAATCATCATATCCTTTTCAAAACTTCCTAACCACTTTCTCTCTCCTCAGTTTTTCAAAAATCTTCACTCAATTTTTATTTACTTTATTTTAATTTATTTCATTTTCGAAATAAATATATAAATGAATAAATAAAAATATTTTTTCTATTTTACATCATCTCCCTTTCTCCATCATGAACCTAAGCGGAAATGAACAGTCCAGGAGGACTCTGGGGTCATATTCTAACCCCTCTACTGCTTCATATGGGAGTAGTATCTGCATACCCTCCATTGGAGTCAGTAGCTTTGAGTTGAATCCTCAGCTCATTATCATGGTGCAGCAAAGTTGCCAGTATTTCGGTCTTCCACAGGAAGAACCTACAGAGTTTCTGGCACAGTTTTTACAAATTGCTGACACAGTACATGATAAAGAAATAGATCAGGATGTCTACAGACTATTACTGTTCCCATTTGCTATAAAAGACCAAGCTAAGAGGTGGTTGAATAACCAACCTAAGGCCAGCATAAGGACATGGAAACAGCTGACAGAAAAATTCCTGAATCAATATTTCCCTCTAAAACGGATGACACAGCTAAGGCTGGACATCCAAGGCTTTAAACAAGGAGATAATGAATCTCTTTATGATGCCTGGGAGAGATACAGAGAGATGCAACGAAAATGCCCCTCTGAAATGTTTTTAGAGTGGGTTCAGTTAGACATCTTCTACTATGGGCTTGCAGAAGGAGCTCAGATGTCTCTAGATTACTCAGCTGGTGGATCTATCCACATGAGAAAGACAATTGAAGAGGCTCAAGAGCTCATTGATACAGTTGCCAAGAATCAGCATCTGTACCTAAGCAGCAACCCTTCCATGAATGAAGAGGTTAAAACAGTAACTGCTGAACTCAGTCCTGTAAAACAAGCTGCTGAATTCAATCAGCAATTGGACTTCCTAACAAAGCAATTAGCCGAATTCAAAGATAGACTACAAGAGACAAGGATGGCTAATATACATATGGAAGAACAGTTTAAGCAAACAAAGCAGCAGCTGTCAAGACAAATAACAGAAGAATGCCAAGCAGTTCAATTAAGATGTGGGAAAATATTAAATACCCCACCTCAAGGCAGCAAAAAGCTAAGGAATGAGCAAACCACCCAAAATTCACCTGAGGACAGTAAGAGCCCAGGGAAAAATAATTCTGGCACTAAAACGCCAGAAAATTGGTGGAAGGCTGGCGCTGAACGCCCAGACCATGCCCAAAACTGGCGTTCAACGCCAGAAACAAGGCAAAACTAGCATTCAACGCCAGAAATGGGCAAGGATCTGGCGTTGAACGCCCAAACTGGGCAAGATCTGGCGCTGAACGCCCAAAATGGGCACAATTCTGGCGTTCAGACGCCAGGAACAGACAAGGAGTTGGCGTCTAACGTCACTCCAGTTTCTAACTCTGGCACTCAATTGCCAGTGAGGGATCAGACACACACAAATGCTGATAACAACCCCTCTAAAAAGGCTTCTTCAACCACTTCTGTAGGCAATAAACCTGCAACAACTACGGTTGAGGAATATAAAGCCAAGATACCTTATCCTCAAAAACTCCGAAAAGAGGAACAGGATAAGCAATTTGCTCGCTTTGCAGATTATCTCAGGACTCTTGAAATAAAGATTCCATTTGCAGAAGCGCTTGAGCAAATACCTTCTTATGCCAAGTTCATGAAAGAGATCTTGAGTCATAAGAAGGATTGGAGAGAAACAGAAAGAGTTCTCCTCACTGAAGAATGCAGTGCAGTCATTCTGAAAAGCTTTCCTGAAAAGCTTAAAGACCCTGGGAGTTTTCTGATACCATGCATATTAGAAGGTAATTGCACCAAGACAGCTTTATGCGATCTTGGGGCAAGCATCAACCTAATACCTGCATCCACTATCAGAAAGCTTGGCTTAACTGAAGAAGTTAAACCAACCCGGATATGTCTCCAACTTGCTGATGGTTCTACTAAATACCCATCAGGCGTGATTGAAGACATGATTGTCAGAGTTGGGCCATTCGCCTTTCCCACTGACTTTGTTGTGCTGGAAATGGAGGAGCACAAGAGTGCTACTCTCATTCTAGGAAGACCCTTCCTAGCAACTGGACGATCCCTCATTGACGTCCAACAGGGGGAAATAACCCTGAGAGTCAATGATGATGAGTTTAAGTTGAACGCTGTCAAAGCCATGCAGCATCCAGACACATCAACAGACTGCATGAAAGTTGATCTTATTGACTCTTTGGTAGAAGAGATCAACATGGCTGAGAGTCTCGAATCAGAGTTGGAAGACATCTTTAAAGATGTTCAGCCTGATTTGGAGGATTCAGAGGACATGAAAGAGCCTCTGAACTTTCTTCTGAAAGAGGAAAAACCTCCTAAACCCGAGCTCAAGCCATTACCACCATCCTTGAAATATGCATTTCTGGGAGAAGGTGACACTTTTCCAGTGATCATAAGCTATGCTTTAAATTCACAGAAAGAGGAGGCACTTATTCAAGTGCTAAGGACACACAAGACAACTCTTGGGTGGTCCATAGGTGACCTTAAGGGCATAAGCCCAGCTAGATGCATGCACAAAATCTTATTGGAGGATAATGCCAAATCAGTGGTGCAACCACAGAGGCGGCTAAATCCAGCCATGAAAGAAGTGGTGCAGAAAGAGGTCACCAAATTACTGGAGGCTGAGATTATTTATCCTATTTCTGATAGTCCCTGGGTGAGCCCTGTTCAAGTCGTCCCAAAAAAGGGAGGCATGACAGTGATTCATAATGAAAAAAATGAACTGGTTCCTACAAGAACAGTTACAGGGTGGCGCATGTGTATTGACTATAGAAGGCTCAATACAGCCACCGGAAAGGATCATTTTCCTTTACCATTCATAGACCAGATGCTAGAAAGACTAGTAGGTCATGATTATTACTGCTTCTTGGATGGCTACTCAGGCTATAACCAGATTGCAGTAGATCCCCAGGATCAAGAGAAAACAGCATTCACATGTCCCTCTGGAGTGTTTGCTTATAGAAGGATGCCATTTGGGCTATGTAATGCGCCTGCAACCTTCCAGAGATGCATGCTCTCTATTTTCTCTGATATGGTGGAAAAATTTCTAGAAGTCTTTATGGATGACTTCTCAGTATATGGAGACTCATTCAGCTCCTGTCTTGATCACCTAAAACTTGTTCTGAAAAGATGCCAAGAGACCAACCTAGTTTTAAACTGGGAAAAGTGTCACTTCATGGTGACTGAAGGAATTGTTCTTGGGAATAAAATCTCAAACAAGGGAATAGAGGTGGATCAAGCAAAAATAGAGGTAATTGAAAAATTACCACCACCTGCCAATGTTAAGGAAATCAGAAGCTTTCTGGGGCATGCAGGATTCTATAGGAGGTTTATAAAGGATTTTTCAAAAATCGCAAAACCTCTAAGCAATCTGCTAGCTGCTGACACGCCATTTGTGTTTGATACAAAGTGACTGCAGGCGTTTGAAACGCTGAAAGCTAAGCTGGTCACAGCACCAGTCATTTCTGCACCAGACTGGACGTTACCATTTGAGTTAATGTGTGATGCCAGTGATCACGCCATTGGTGCAGTATTGGGACAGAGGCATGACAAGCTTCTGCACGTCATTTATTATGCTAGTCGCGTTCTAAATGATGCCCAGAAAAACTACACAACCACAGAAAAAGAATTACTTGCAGTGGTTTACGCCATTGACAAGTTCAGATCATACTTAGTAGGATCGAAGGTGATTGTGTATACTGACCATGCTGCTCTTAAATATCTACTCACAAAGCAGGATTCAAAACCCAAGCTCATCAGATGGGTATTGCTTCTGCAAGAGTTTGATATAGAAATAAGAGACAGAAAAGGGACAGAGAACCAAGTGGCTGATCATCTGTCCCGGATTGAGCCAGTGGAAGGGACGTCCCTCCCCTTTCTTGAGATCTCAGAGACGTTTCCTGATGAGCACTTATTTGCCATTCAGGAAGCACCATGGTTTGCCGATATTGCAAACTATAAAGCTGCAAGGTTCATACCCAAGGAGTACAACAGGATACAAAAGAAGAAATTAATTACTGATGCAAAGTATTACTTGTGGGATGAACCTTATCTCTTTAACAGATGTGCAGACGGAATAATCCGTAGGTGCGTGCCTAGAGAAAAGCACAGAGGATCCTGTGGCATTGCCATGGATCTCAATATGGAGGCCATTTCGGAGGTGAGCGAACAGCCACCAAGGTCCTCCAATGTGGCTTCTATTGGCCCACACTCTATAAAGATTCCCGAGAGTTTGTACGTAACTGTGACAGTTGCCAAAGAGCTGGCAATCTGCCTCATGGTTACGCCATGCCTCAACAAGGAATCTTAGAGATTGAGTTATTTGACGTATGGGGAATTGACTTCATGGGACCTTTCCCACCATCATACTCAAACACTTATATTCTGGTGGCAGTTGATTATGTATCAAAATGGGTTGAGGCCATTGCCACACCCAACAATGATACTAAAACAGTGCTGAAGTTCCTCCAGAAACATATCTTTAGCAGATTTGGCGTCCCTAGAGTACTAATCAGTGATGGGGGCACTCACTTCTGCAATAAACAGCTTTACTCTGCCATGGTTCGGTATGGAATTTGCCACAAGGTGGCCACTCCATATCATCCACAAACCAATGGGCAAGCTGAAGTCTCTAATAGAGAATTAAAGAGAATCCTGGAACGGACAGTAAATACCCGTAGAAAGGATTGGGCACGGAGCTTGGATGATGCTCTGTGGGCTTACAGGACAGCATTCAAGACCCCTATAGGTACCTCTCCATACCAACTCGTGTATGGTAAGGCATGTCACCTGCCCATGGAACTGGAACATAAGGCCTACTGGGCAACCAGATTCCTAAACTTTGATGCTAAACTAGCAGGAGAAAAACGATTGCTCCAGCTAAATGAGCTAGAGGAATTCAGATTCACAGCTTTCGAAAATGCCAAGCTTTATAAAGAAAAATAAAAAAAGTGGCATGACAGAAAGCTGTCATCTAGAATCTTTGAACCAGGACAGAAGGTTCTGTTGTTTAACTCTAGACTCAGGCTATTCCCCGGGAAATTGAAATCCCGGTGGAAGGGACCTACGTGATTACAAGTGTATCACCATATGGTTATGTGGAGCTTCAAGATATTGATTCTGATAAGAAGTTTATTGTCAATGGACAGAGAATTAAGCATTATCTTGAAGGCAACATTGAGCAAGAATGCTCAAGGCTGAAGCTAGATTAAAAGCTCAGCAAGGTCCAGCTAAAGACAATAAAGAAGCGCTTGCTGGGAGGCAACCCAGCCATGGGCATCAATCCTCTAAGCATTTTACCCTATTTCTATTTTTATTTTTATTTGTTTATATAGAGTTCATTGATAACAAGGTAAATAATCATTTACAGAAGACCTCGGCACACAAAACAGAGAAAAAGAGCTCACTGGCAAGAAAACGCCAGTAAAAGTATATTTTGGGCGTTCAACGCCCAAAATGGGCATCCACTGGGCGTTGAACGCCAGTAATGGTAGCAATCTGGGCGTTCAACGCCAGAAAGGGGCACCCACTGGGCATTGAACGCCAGTAATGGCAGCAGCTGGGCGTTGAACGCCCAGGAGAGTAGCATTTGGGCGCTGAACGCCCAAAACAGGCAGTGTTTGGGCGTTCAAACACCAGGAAGGCAGGGAGGAGCCAAATTCAATTTTTCCACACGTATTTCCATTCTAATTTCAAATTTTATGTTTCAATGCATGATTTTTACATGAACATGTTAAGAACCCTGATTTCTAAAATCCTTAATTTCTAAAAATCCCTCTTTCCAAATTCAATCCAACTCTTTTCAAATCTTTTCTGAAAACAAATCTATCTTTTTCACTCTAAAATCTTTTCAACTAATCCATATCTTTTTCAAATCTCCATATTATCTTTTTCAAAATTCAGATTTATCTTTTTCAAAAATCTATCATAGCTCTTCAAAATTAAACTATATCTTCTATCTTATCTTTTTCAACTCAATCTTTTTATCTTATCTTTTCCAATTTTTCGAAAACCCACCCCCCCATCCCTTTAAATTTGGGTTCGGCCTCCCTCCTCCTCCATCAACAATTGCATCTAGCTCTCCTTCTATCCCTCTCCTTTCTTTTCTTTTGCTTGAGGACAAGCAAACCTCTAAGTTTGGTGTGTTTATCCGAGATCACTAAGATCATGGCTCCTAAAGGAAAACAACCCACTCCAAGAGGCAAGAAAGAGAGCGTTCCAAAACCACTTTGGAATCAAGGGAAGTTCTTATCTAAAGAACATTCAGACCATTATCTTAAAATAATGGGTCTGAGATCAGTGATCCCGGAAGTTAGATTCGATCTGAAAGAAGATGAATATCCGGAGATCCAGGAGCAAATTCGAATCAGGAACTGGGAAGTCCTAGCTAATCCTGAAATGAAAGTGGGAAGGAACATGGTCCAGGAGTTCTATGCTAATATGTGGCAGACTGACAAGCAAAAACTATCTGGAACTGCCTTCTATGAATATCGGACCATGGTCAGAGGAAAGATTGTTCATACCACCCCTGACAAGATCAGAGAGATCTTAAAGCTACCTCAGCTAAAGGATGATCCAGACTCCTTCAACAGGACGATGATGAGAGCAGACATTGACCTGGAAAAGATTCTAGAGGACATATGTATCCCTGGAGCCAGGTGGACCACCAACACAAAGGGTGTCCCAAATCAACTCAAGAGAGAGGATCTCAAACCAGTCGCCAGAGGATGGCTAGACTTCATTGGGCATTCTCTGTTGCCTACTAGCAACCGTTTTGAAGTCACAGTTAAAAGAGCAGTGATGATCCATTGCATCATGATGGGAAAGGAAGTGGAGGTTCATCAGCTGATTTCAGCTGAACTTTACAAAATTGCTAACAAAAATTCTAAAGAGGCCAGGTTGGCTTATCCAAGCGTGATTTCTCTGCTCTGCAAGGACGCTGGAGTGAGGATGGGAATAACTGAGTATATCTCAATTGAGAAGCCAATCACCAAAGCATCAATGGAAAAACAACAAGCACAGGATGATCCCGTCAAGAAGAGAGCACAGGAATTCCTCCCAGAGATCCTTCAATCTGAATACTGGGAGTATCTTGAGACGTCTGTTACCAAGATACGGGAAGCTATGGAGCAAATAATAAAAGAACAGAAGGAACACAGTCAAATGCTGACCTATATGTTTAAAGAACAAGAGGAGCAAGGGCGTGACTTAAGGGAATTGAAGCGCCAAAAGTCTTCTCTTGTAGGACCAAGCACCCCAAGGATCAGAGGAACCCCCGTGCCCCCAGAATAAAGGTTGTTAATTTCCAATTTCTGCCTTAACTCTGTGACAGTGTCCTTATAGAAGTTTACCTTAGGAGTCATATAATAGTAATTAGTATCTATTTTGATTTTATCTCCAATTAAGCTATAGTTTATTTTTTCTCATCATCAGCAAACATGAATAAAGTAGTAGATCTTTTGAATAAGAGGCAATAAAATTTCGAGTTTTAATAAGAGAAATTCTAATTAGTTAAATGTGGTGGCAATGCTTTCTGTCTTCTGAATGAATGCTTGAATAGTGCATATATCTTTTGAATTTGTTGTTTAAGACTGTTAAATATGTTGGCTCTTGAAAGAATGATGAACATGAGACATGTTATTGATAATCTAAAAAATCATAAAAATGATTCTTGAAGCAAGAAAAAGCAGCAAAGAACAAAGCTTGCAGAAAAACAAAAAGAGAAGAAGAGAGAAAAAGCAAGCAGAAAAAGCCAAAAGCTCTTAAAACCACAAGGCAAGGGCAAATAAAAAGGATCACAAGGCTTTGAGCATCAGTGGATAGGAGGGCCTAAAGGACTAAAATCCTGGTCTAAGCGGCTAAACCAAGCTGTCCCTAACCATGTGCTTGTGGCGTGAAGGTGTCAAGTGAAAACTTGAGACTGAGCGGTTAAAGTCAAGGTCCAAGGCAAAAAGAAGAGTGTGCTTAAAAACCCTGGACACCTCTAATTGGGGGCTTTAGCAAAGCTGAGCCACAATCTGAAAAGGTTCACCCAATTATGTGTCTGTGGCATTTATGTATCCGGTGGTAATACTGGAAAACAAAGTGCTTAGGGCCACGGCCAAGACTCATAAAATAGCTGTGTTCAAGAATCATCACACTGAAATAGGAGAATCAATAACACTATCTGAATTCTAAGTTCCTATAGATGCCAATCACTCTGAGCTTCAATGGATAAAGTGAGATGCCAAAACTATTCAGAAGCAAAAAGCTACTAGTCCCGCTCATCTAATTAGAATCTGAGCTTCAATCAAAAACTCTGAGATATTATTGCTTCTCAACCTATTAGTCTTCTATTTTATTTGTCTAGTTGCTTGAGGACAAGCAACAGTTTAAGTTTGGTGTTGTGATGAGCGGATATTTTATACGCTTTTTGGGGTTAATTTCATATAGTTTTGAGTATGTTTTAGTTAGTTTTTAGTCTATTTTTACTAGTTTTTAGGAAAAATTCATATTTCTGGACTTTACTATGAGTTGTGTGTTTTTCTGTAATTTCAGGTATTTTTCTGGCTGAAATTGAAGGAGCTGAGTAAAAATCTGATTCAGGCTGAAAAAGGACTGCTGATGCTGTTGGATTCTGACCTCCCTGCACTCAAAGTGGATTTTCTGGAGCTACAGAACTTGAAATGGCATGCTTCCAATTGCGTTGGAAAGTAGACATCTAGGGCTTTCCAGAAATATATAATAGTCCATACTTTGCATAAGGATAGACGACATAAACTGGCGTTCAACGCCAGTTCTCTGCCCAATTCTGGCGTCCAGCGCCAGAAAAGGATCAAAAGCAGGAGTTGAACGCCCAAACTGGCACATAAACTGGCGTTCAACTCCACAAATGGCCTCTGCACGTGACTTGCTTAAATCTCAGCCCCAGCACACACCAAGTGGGCCCCAGAAGTGGATCTCTGCATCATCCATCATAGTCTACTCACTTTTTGTAAACCTAGGCTACTAGTTTAGTATTTAAACAACTTTTAGAGACTTATTTTGTACCTCATGACATTTTAGATCTAAACTTTGTATTCTCTGACGGCATGAGTCTCTAAACCCCATTGTTGGGGGTGAGGAGCTCTGCTGTGTCTCGATGAATTAATGCAAGTATTTCTGTTTTCCATTCAAACACGCTTGTTCCTATCTAAGATGTTCATTCGCGCTTAACTGTGATGGAGGTGATGATCTGTGACACTCATCACCTTCCTCAAATCATGAACGTGTGCCTGACAACCACCTCCATTCTATATATGATTGAATGAGTATCTCTTAGATTCCTTAATCAGAATCTCCGTGGTATAAGCTAGAACTGATGGCAGCATTCATGAGAATCCGGAAAGTCTAAACCTTGTCTGTGGTATTCCGAGTAGGATTCAAGGATTGAATGACTGTGACGAGCTTCAAACTCCTGAAGGCTGGGCGTTAGTGATAGACGCAAAAGGATAGTAAATCCTATTCCAACCGGATCGAGAACCAACCGGTGATTAGCCGTGCTGTGACAGAGCGCGTGAGCGTAGTTTTCACTGGAAGGATGGAAGGTAGCCATTGACAACGGTGATCCACCAACACACAGCTTGTCGTAGGAGGACGTGCGTGCGTGAACAAGAAGACAGAGGAAAGCAGAGATTCAGAAGACAAAGCATCTCCAAAACTCCAACATATTCTCCATTACTGCATAACAAGTAACCTTTAATCCATGCTTTATTGTTTATTTGCAATTCAACTGATAAACATAATTGACTTCCTGACTAAGATTTACAAGATAACCATAGATTGCTTCAAACCAACAATCTCTGTGGGATTCGACCCTTACTCACGTGAGGTATTACTTGGACGACCCAGTGCACTTGCTGGTCAGTGGTACGAGTTGTGAAAAGTGTGATTCATAATTCGTGCACCACGGGTCCAGTAGTCAATTTCAGGAATTTCTGGGAGGAACTCCTGCGCCCTCTTTTTGATGGAGTTGTCTTGCACTTGTCCTTCCATTAACTTCTTGGTGATTGGGTGTTCAATTGGGATGAATTCATCTACTCCTATCCTCACCCCAGCATCTTTACATAGCAGAGAAATTAAGCTTGGGTAGGCCAGTTTGGCTTCAGTGGAATTCTTATTTGCAATTGTGTAAATCTCACAAGAAATCAGATGATGAATCTCCACTTCTTTTCCAAACATAATACAATGAATCATCACTGCTCTTTTGACAGTGACCTCAGAGCGGTTGCTAGTAGGCAATATAGAACGCCCAATGAAGTCCAGCCAGCCTCTTGCAATTGGTTTGAGATCTCCTCTCTTGAGTTGGTTTGGGACACCTTTGGAATTGGTTATCCACTTAGTTTCAGGGAGGCATATGTCCTCTAGAACTTGATCCAACCCCTTATCTACTCTCACCATTCTCCTATTAAAGGATTCAGGATCATCTTGTAGTTGAGGTAGTTTGAAGACCTCTCTTATTTTGTCCAGATGGAAGTAAATAATTCTTCCTCTGACCATGGTTCTGTAGGTATGAAAGGCGGTTCCAGTCATTCTCTGCTTATCTGTCAGCCACAGATTTGAGTAGAATTCCTGAACCATGTTTCTTCCAACCTTTGTCTCAGGATTGGCTAGAATTTCCCATCCTCTGTTTCGAATTTGCTCTTGGATCTCTGGATATTCATCTTCTTTCAGATTGAATTTAACTTCCGGGATCACTGATCTCAGACCCATTATCTTGTAGTAATGGTCTGCATGTTCCTTGGTTAGGAACCTCTCTTAATTCCAAAGACTTTTTGGAGTATTCTCTTTCTTGCCTCTTGATTTGGTTTGTTTTCCCTTGGGTGCCACGATCTTGTGAGTCTTAGCTCAGTGATCATAGAAAAGCACATCAAACTTAGAGGTTTGCTTGCTCTCAAGCAAAAGAAAGGAAAGGGAGGAGAGAGGAGAAGAGGTAAATTCGAATGGTGTAGAGGAGGGGATGGCCAAAACTATATTTATAGGAGGAGGGGATGGCTTTCGAAAAATGTGAGAGAGATATGAAAAGATATGGAAATAATTTGAGAAGATATTTGAGTTTTTGAAGAAGATTTGGAAAGAATTTGAAAGAATTTTAAGAAATAATTTAGAAAATTATTGAATGATGAGAATTGAGGGTGAATGATGAAAGTTTGAAACATGTTTATGCAGAAAATTATGAGTCAAAACATGAAAATTTGAAAAAAATTGAAGTTGGAAACAAAATCTCCTCCCCCTGCCTTTCTGGCGTTTAACGCCCAGTTGTTGGCCATTATGGGCGTTTAACGCCCAGCCAGGTACCTTGGCTGGCGTTAAACGCCAGAAACTCCTTTATCACTGGGCGTTTTGCTGAACGCCCAGAATGATACCCATTCTGGCGTTTAACGCCCAAAATGCCCCTTACTGGCGTTTTCTTGCCAGCAAGCTCCTTTTCTCTACTTTTTGTACTGAATCCTTCTGTAACTCTGTGAATTCCTTCAATTTTGATGCTTAGCCTTTGATGAAAATGTATATCAAACCTCTACAAGTATTAATTAAAATAAATAAGTTGCTAATGGCTGGGTTGCCTCCCAGCAAGCGCTTCTTTATTGTCTTTAGCTGGACCTTTACTGAGCTTCATTCAAGCCTCAGTTTTGAGCATTCTTGCTCAAAATTGCCTTCAAGATAATGTTTGATTCTCTGTCCATTGACAATGAACTTTTTGTTAGAATCAATATCTTGAAGCTCAACATATCCATATGGTGATACTCCTGTAATCACATATGGTCCCCTCCACCGGGATTTTAGTTTCCCAGGGAATAATCTGAGCCTAGAGTTGAATAGTAGAACTTTTTGTCCTAGCTCAAAGACTCTGGATGACAATTTCTTGTCATGCCACTTTTTTGCTTTTTCCTTATAAATTTTTGCATTTTCAAAAGCATTGAGTCTGAACTCTTCCAGCTCATTTAGCTGGAGCAATCTTTTCTCACCAGCTAACTCAGCATCTATGTTTAGGAATATGGTTGCCCAGTAGGCTTTATATTCCAATTCCACGGGTAGATGGCAAGTCTTGCCATACACAAGCTGGTATTGAGAGGTTCCTATAGGAGTCTTGAATGCTGTTCTGTATGCCCACAGAGCATCATCCAAGCTCTTTGCCCAATCCTTTCTACGGGCAATTACAGTCCGTTCCAGGATTCTCTTTAGTTCTCTATTAGAGACTTCAGCCTGCCCATTTGTCTGTGGGTGATACGGAGTTGCTACCTTGTGGCTAATTCCATATCGAACCATAGCAGAATAAAGCTGTTTATTGCAGAAATGGGTTCCCCATCACTGATTAGTACTCTGGGAACACCAAATCTGCTGAAAATATATTTCTGGAGGAACTTCAGCACAGTCTTGGTATCATTAGTGGGTGTGACAATTGCTTCCACCCATTTAGATACGTAGTCTACTACAACCAGAATGTAAGTGTTTGAGTATGATGGTGGGAAAGGACCCATGAAGTCAATACCCCATACATCAAACAACTCAATCTCTAAGATCCCTTGTTGAGGCATGGCATAACCATAAGGCAAGTTACCAACTCTTTGGCAACTGTCACAGTTACGCACAAACTCTCGGGCATCTCTATAGAGAGTAGGCCAATAGAAGCCACATTGGAGGACTTTAGTGGCTGTTCGCTCACTTCCGAAATGTCCTCCATATTGTGATCCATGGCAATGCCACAGGATCTTATGTGCCTCTTCTCTAGGGATGCATCTGTGGATCATTCCGTCAGCGCATCTCTTACAGAGATATGGTTCATCCCATAAGTAATACTTTGCATCAGAAATTAGTTTTTTCTTTTGCATCCTGCTGTACTCCTGGGGTATGAACCTTACAGCTTTATAATTTGCAATGTCTGTAAATCATGGTGCCTCCTGAATGGCAAAGAGTTGCTCATCCGGAAAGGTCTCAGAGATCTCAGTGGAAGGGAGGGACGCCCCAGCCACTGGTTCTAACCGGGACAGGTGATCAGCTACTTGGTTCTCTGTCCCTTTTCTGTCTCTTATTTCTATATCAAACTCTTGCAGAAGCAACACCCATCTTATGAGCCTGGGTTTTGAATCCTGCTTTGTGAGTAGATATTTAAGGGTAGCATGGTCAGTGTACACAATCACTTTTGATCCTACTAAATAAGATCTAAACTTGTCAATGGCATAAACCACTGCAAGCAGCTCTTTTTCTGTGGTTGTGTAATTCTTCTATGCGTCATTTAGAACATGACTGGCATAGTAAATGACGTGCAGAAGCTTGTTATGCCTTTGTCCCAATACTGTACCAATGGTATGGTCACTGGCATCACACATTAATTCGAATGGTAATGTCCAGTCAGATGCAGAGATGACTGGTGCTGTGACCAGCTTGGCTTTCAGGGTTTCAAACGCCTGCAGACACTTTGTGTCAAACACAAATGGCGTGTCAGCAGCTAGCAGGTTGCTTAGAGGTTTTGCAATTTTTAAAAAGTCCTTTATGAACCTCCTATAGAATCCTGCATGCCCCAGAAAGCTTCTGATTGCCTTTACATTGGCAGGTGGCAGTAATTTTTCAATTACCTCTACCTTGGCTTGATCTACCTCTATTCCCTTGCTTGAAATTTTGTGCCCAAGGACAATTTCTTCAGTCACCATAAAGTGACATTTTTCCCAGTTTAAGACCAGGTTAGTCTCTTGGCACCTTTTCAAGACAAGTGCTAGATGATCAAGACAGGAGCTGAATGAGTCTCCAAATACTGAGAAGTCATCCATGAAGACTTCTAAGAATTTCTCTACCATATCAGAGAAAATAGAGAGCATGTACCTCTGAAAGGTTGCATGTGCATTGCAGAGACCAAAAGGCATTCTTCTGTAAGCAAATACTCCAAATGGACATGTGAAGGCTGTTTTCTCTTGGTTTTGAGGATCCACTGCAATTTTATTGTAGCCTGAATAGCCATCTAAAAAGCAGTAGTATTCATAACCTGCTAGTCTTTCTAGCATTTGGTCTATGAATGGTAAAGGAAAATGATCCTTTCTGGTGGCTATATTGAGCCTTCTGTAATCAATACACATACGCCACCCTGTAACTGTTCTTGTGGAAACCAGTTCATTCTTTTCATTATGAACTAATGTCATGCCTCCCTTCTTGGGGACAACTTGGACAGGGCTCACCCAGGGGCTATCAGAAATAGGATAAATAATCCCAGCCTCTAGTAACTTAGTGACCTCTTTCTGCACTACTTCCTTCATGGCTGGATTTAGCCGCCTCTGTGGTTGAACCACTGGCTTAGCATCATCCTCCAATAGGATCTTGTGCATACATCTTGCTGAGCTAATGCCCTTAAGGTCACTTATGGACCACCCAAGAGCTGTCTTGTGTGTCCTTAGCACTTGAATTAGTGCTTTTTCTTCCTGTGGATTTAAAGCAGAGCTTATGATCACTGGAAAAGTGTCACCCTCTCCCAAAAATGCATATTTCAAGGATGGTGGTAGTGGTTTGAGCTCAGGTTTAGGAGGTTTCTCCTCTTTCTGAGGGATTTTCAGAGGTACTTTTATTTCCTCTGATTCCTTTAGATCAGGCTGAACATCTTTAAAGATGTCTTCTAGCTCTGATTCAAGACTCTCAGTCATATTGATCTCTTCCACTAAAGAGTCAATAATATCAGTGCTCATGCAGTCATTTGATGTGTCTGGATGCTGCATAGCTTTGACAGCATTTAACTTGAACTCATCCTCATTGACTCTCAGGGTCACTTCCCCTTTTTGTACATCAATAAGAGTTCGTCCAGTTGCTAGGAAAGGTCTTCCTAGAATGAGAGTTGCACTCTTGTGCTCCTCTATTTCCAGTACTACAAAGTCAGTGGGAAAGGCAAATGGCCTAACCTTGACAATCATGTCTTCAATGATGCCTGATGGATATTTAATGGAGCCATCAGCAAGTTGAAGACATATCTGGGTTGGTTTGACTTCTTCAGTCAACCCAAGCTTTCTGATAGTGGATGCAGGTATTAGATTGATACTTGCTCCCAGGTCACATAGGGCTGTCTTGGTACAGGCACCCTCTAATGTGCATGGTATCATAAAGCTTCCTGGATCTTGAAGCTTCTCTGGTAAGCTTTTTCAGAATGACTGCACTGCATTCTTCAATGAGAAATACTTTTTTAGTTTCTCTCCAATCCTTCTTATGACTTAAGATCTCTTTCATGAACTTAGCATAAGAGGGTATTTGCTCAAGTGCCTCTGCAAATGGAATCTTTATTTCAAGAGTCCTAAGATAGTCTGCAAAACGGGAAAATTATTTATCCTGTTCCGCTTGGCGGAGTTTCTGAGGGTAAGGCATCTTGGCTTTATATTCTTCAACCTTAGTTGCTGAAGGTTTATTCCCTACAGAAGTGGTTGGAGAAGTCTTCTTAGAGGGGTTACTATCAGCACTTGCAGGTGTCTGATCCCTCATTGGCGTTTGAACGCCAGGATTGGGTGCTGGATGGGCGTTTAATGCCAGCTTCCCACCCTTTTCTGGTGTTTGAATGCCAGAACTAGACAAGGAATGGGCGTTTAACGCCAACTTTTCCCCCTTTTCTGGCGTTTGAATGCCAGAGTTATTCCTCTCTGGGCTCTTGATGTCCTCAGAGGGATTTTGGGCAGTGATTTGGTCATCCTCTGTCATTTGTTCCTTTCTTGACTTTTTGCTACTTTGAGCTGAGTTATTCAATGTCTTCCCGCTCCTTAGTTGGACAGCTTGGCATTCTTCTGTTATCTATTTAGATAGCTGCTGTCTTGTCAGATTCAATTGTGCTTCTATATTCTTGTTAGCATTTTTAGTGTCTTGGAGCATCTCTTTGAATTCTGCTAATTGTTTTGTCATAAGGAGTAATTGCTGATTAAGTTCCACAATCTGTTCTTTAGGATTGGGATCAGTAGTTACTGTCATAGCCTCTTCTTTTATGGAGGACTTACTGTTTGAGTACAGATGTTGATTTCTAGCAACTGTATCTATGAGTTCTTGAGCCTCTTCAATTATTTTTCTCATGTGTATAGATCCACCAGCTGAGTGGTCTAGGGACATCTGAGCTTTTTCTGTAAGCCCATAGTAAAAGATGTCTAACTATACCCACTCTGAAAACATTTCAGAAGGGCATTTTCTCAGCATCCCTCCGTACCTCTCCCAGGCATTATAAAAAGATTCATGATCCTCTTGTTTAAAGCCTTGGATGTCTATCCTTAGCTGTGTCATCCTTCTTGGAGGGTAAAATTGATTCAGAAATTTGTCTGTTAATTGCCTCCATGTTTTTATGCTTGATATGGGTTGGTTATTTAACCACCTCTTAGCTTGATCTTTTACAGCAAATGGAAACAATAATAATCTGTAGACATCCTGATCCACTTCTTTATCATGTACTGTGTCAGCAATTTGTAAGAACTGTGCCAGAAACTCAGTAGTTCTTCCTGTGGAAGACCGGAATACTGGCAATTTTGCTGCACCATGATAATGAGCTGAGGATTTAGCTCAAAGCTGCTTGCTTTGATGGAAGGTATACAGATGCTACTCCCATATGCAGTTGTAATGGGGTTAGCATATGACCCCAGAGTCCTTTTGGACTGTTCACTTCCACTTATGTCCATGATGGAGAAAAGGGAATTGATATGAATTATTCTTTTTTTAAAAGTAACCGAAAATAATAAGTAAAATAAATGGAAAATAAAATAAAATTTCGAAACAAAAAGAAAATAAAAGCAAATTGAAAACTAAATTAATTAATCAATTAAAAAGATTTTGAAATTAGCAATTAAAAAGATATGATTAAAAATTATTTTGAAAAAGATATGAAAAAATCAATTTTTGAAATAAGAATATTGACTTGACTAAAAAAAATATGATTTTGAAAATCTTTGACTAAATTAATGCAAAATTTCAAAAATTCTGAGTAAAATAAGGAAAAGATATTTTTTTTATTTTTGAACTTTAATGAGGAAAGAGAAAAACAACAAAATGACTCTAAACTTAGAGATTTTAAATCAAAACAATGAAAACAAACAAGAAAATTTTGAATGTCAAGATGAACACCAAGAACACTTTGAAGATCAAGATGAACACCAAGAACAAATTTTTGAAAAATTTTAAGTAAATAAAAGCACAAGGGACACCAAACTTAAAATTTTAAAAGATCAAGAAAGTACTAAACACATGCAAATTTCGAAAAATAAAAGAAAGTAAAAGCATGCAATTGACACCAAACTTAAAATATGAAACTAAACTCAAATAAAAGACTCTAAACCAACAAAAATAAATTAGTCCTAATCTAAGCAACAAGATAAACCGTCAGTTGTCCAAACTCGAACAATCCCCGGCAACGGCGCCAAAAACTTGGTGCATGATATTACAATCACACTTTTGCAACTCCACACAACTAACCAGCAAGTGCACTGGGTCGTCCAAGTAATACCTTACATGAGTAAGGGTCGATCCCACGGAGATTGTCGGCTTGAAGCAAGCTATGGTTATCTTGTAACTCTTAGTCAGGATATCAATAATTCTCAGATTTAATTGTAAAAAGTAAAAGAACATGAAATAAATACTTGTTATGCAGTAATGAAGAACAGGTTGAGGCTTTGGAGATGCTTTGTCTTCTGAACCTCTGCTTTCCTACTATCTTCTTCTTCATGCACGCAAGGCTCCTTCCATGGCAAGCTTTATGTTGGGCATCACCGTTGTCAATGGCTACTTCCCGTCCTCTCAGTGAAAATGTTCCAAATGAGCTGTCACCGCATGGCTAATCATCTGTCGGTTCTCGATCATGTCGGAATAGGATCCATTGATCCTTTTGCGTCTGTCACTACGCCCAACACTCGTGAGTTTGAAGCTCGTCACAGTCATCCCTTCCCAAATCCTACTCAGAATACCACAGACAAGGTTTAGACGTTCCGGATCTCAGGAATGGCCGCCAATAATTCTAGCTTATACCACGAAGGTTCCAATCTTAGATTAGAAACCCAAGAGATACACATTCAAGTTTGATTGCATGTAGAACAGAGGTGGTTGTCAGGCACGCATTCATAGGTGAGAATGATGATGATTGTCACAGATCATCACATTCATTTGGTTGAAGTGCGAATGAATATCTTAGAATAGAAGCAAGCGTGATAGAATGAAAAACAGTAGTAATTGCATTAATTCATGAAGAACAGCAGAGCTCCTCACCCCCAACAATGGGGTTTAGAGACTCATGCCGTAGAAAATACAATGAGAAATGTGTAGAATGTCATGAGGTACAAGATGAATCACTGAAAGTAGTATTTATAGTAAACTAGTGACCTAGGGTTACAGAAAATGAGTAAGATAGGGTGTTTATTGTAAAATTCCACTTCTGGGGCCCACTTGGTGTTTGCTTGGGCTGAGCATTGAAGCTTTCATGTGTAGAGACATTTTCTGGAGTTAAACGCCAGTTTTTATGCCAGTTTGGGCGTTTAACTCCAGCTTTTGTGCCAGTTCTGGAGTTAAACGCCAGAATTCTTGATCTGACTTGGAACGCCTGTTTGGCCCATCAAATCTCGGGCAAAGTATGGACTATTATATATTGCTGTAAAGCCCAGGATGTCTACTTTCCAACGCAATTGAGAGCGCACCAATTGAGTTTCTGTAGCTCCAGAAAATCCACTTTGAGTGCAGGGAGGTCAGAATCCAACAGCATCTGCAGTCCTTTTTCAGCCTCTGAATCAGATTTTTGCTCAGGTCCCTCAATTTCAGCCAGAAAATACCTGAAATCACAGAAAAACACACAAACTCATAGTAAAGCCCACAAAAGTGATTTTTATTTAAAAACTAATAAAAACATAATAAAAACTAACTAAAATGTACTAAAAACATACTAAAAACAATGCCAAAAAGTGTATGAATTATCCGCTCATCAGTCATACTTCCGTTCCACCCAAATTTATAAAATAAAGAGTGAAAAAAATTCTTAAATTATAAATCCATACATAAATTAAAATAGAAAAAGCAATAAAATTAATCCATAGAAATAGACAGAGCTCCTAACCTTAACAGTGGAGGATTAGTTGCTCATAGTTCAGAGTAGAAAACTAGGATTGTAAATGGGGATGGAATAGGATCCTCCCCAGGACCTCTCCAAAGGAAGGAAAGTTTCCTCCTTTTATAACTAATCCTAATAAATTTAAAAATCTAATATCTAAAACTAAAAATTAAAATAATATCTTTTCCTAATTTAAGATTTGAATTTAAATTTGAATTAATTAATAGATTTTCAGTTGATGGATGGGGACCACTTGTTCTGTCCATTCTGCAGCTTCTAATCTGTGTTTCCTAGGCTGAAAATTGAGTTAAAACAGCCCAGAAATCGCCCCTAGCACTTTTCTACATTTTCTGCACGTGGCGCATGTGACGCGTCCGCGTCGTCCACGCGTTCGCGTCATTTGTGTAGATTCCAGTCCACGCATTCGCGTCAGGCACGCGATCGCGTCATTACGATCTCCTCCATTCCGTGCGGTCGCGTGAGCCATTTGTCCGCGTCGGTATTCGCTGGTCATCTCCTTGGTTTCTTCTCTTTCTCTGCAGAAACTTCATCAAATCCATCCGAATGCTACCTAAAATGAATAAAATTGCACAAAACTCAAAATAGCACCCATAGTGGCTAAAATATAATTAATTCTTAATTAAACTCAACAAGTTAGATGCAAATTCACTAGGAAAGATGCTCACGCATCAAAAGCACAAAAAGAAAGCACAATAAATTGCAAGGAAAGATAAATTCTAACAACTACCAATTGCAAGGAATTAACAATAACTACTCAAATCTACAATAAAAGAACATCAAACATCAATTGCATTAAGGACAACCAAATCCAACAAGAGTTCATCAATAAACTAAAAGATGCATGAAGGAAAATTAACACTACAAACTAAGAGAATTGAGATGTAGAAACAAGAAATTGAAGGTAAAACAAGATGAAAACAAGAATTAAACCTTAGATCTAAGATGCAAAGTACCCTAAGAACCCTAATTCTAGAGAGAAGAGGGAGCTTCTCTCTCTAGAAACTAAACTACATGATGCTATGCTACCACTAATTGCTCCCCCTATGCTCAATCTTCAATTCTGCATGAAATACCCTCAGAAACGAGTTGGATTTGGGCCTGGGAAGCTCGGAAATCGCCCCAAGCGAATTCACTTTAAGTGAGTCACGTGCCGAGCGTCACACATGCGCGTCGCTGGCAAAAGTTCCTCCTCACGCGTACGCGTGGGTGACGCGTGCGCGTGGCTTGCAAATCTTCAACTCACGCGTACGCGTGGATGACGCGTGTGCGTGGCCCTCAATTCTCCAAATGCTCATTTCTTCATGAATTCTCCATTTTGCATGCTTTTCTCTTCACTTCTTCCATCCAATACTTGCCTTATGAACCTGAAATCACTCAACAAACACATCAAGGCATCGAATGGAAATAAGGTGAATTAATATCACCAATTTAAGGGCCTAAAAAGCATGTTTTTACACTTAAGCACAAATTAAGGGAGAATTACAAAACCATGCTATTTCATTGAATAAATGTGGGAAAAAGTGATAAAATCCCCTAAATTAAGCACAAGATAAACCACAAAATTAGAATTTATCAATGAGTAATCCATCTTGAATCAAATATAAATATTAACATTTGATATATACATTGTTATTAAGAATAGATATATACATTAACATTGACATATATACATTTGAAAGAAGCATTGTTTGCTTTTTTAACAAGTTAAACAAAATATTGTTAATTAAAACTAGTATATGCTATTTGCTATATAATCCCCAGATGTGAATTATTTACAATAAGGACTGGAGAGGACAGCAGATGGCTTAGAGAGTCTTATTGCTTCAGATTCCCTAATCACTTGGTCTCTGATTTTGTTCATTTCATGCAACAGAAAATTTGGACCATATTGGTATCTGAAGTCATCAATCTCATTCTACATTTCAATTGAAATGAATTAATTACATAAGAAATGAACCCAAATGAAATAAGAACAATATCATTCAAAGCCCTAATCATACTGTAAAAATGCAATCACAATTACCCTAAACCCTGAACACATTAAATATCAAGTAAATCAAAATCACATTAAATAACAACAAATTTTATTCAAAGCCCTAGTTATACTGTAAAAATGCAATCACAGTAACCCTAAACCCTGAACAAATTAAAAGGAGGCCACCGAACCAAAAAACATTCACTTGGTGAATCAAAATTATAAGAGCCACCGAACCAAACATTGTTTAAGTGGTGAATAAATGGTGATCAATTTCAATCAACAAGAATAGTATTTCTGCATGGAAAAGAACTATTGAACAGAGTAACAACCAACTTCAAAACCCTAGTTACACTATCAACTGAACTGAATAAAATAAGAAAAGAAAGAAGTTTATTAATTTAGAAAGTACTTGTGTCCAAGCTTTATATTTATATCTCTTCCTGCTTTTGATTTTTCGTGGATCAATTGTTTTGAGCCATTTCATCACGTATATTCCACAATCATAGCTAAGCAAGAATTGAGTATAATACGATCAATAGTATACAAAATAAAACACATTAAAAATAGCACTATAGAAGAGAAAGATTCTTACTTTATACGTTGACCATTCAATTGGATATACTCTGCTTCCTCTCCCAGTCCATCCTCCATTAAGGGTTCTGCCCCAACGTACACCCTCATCTGGGAAATTATTATACCCTGAAAAGACAAAAAAGGTAAATAAAGACAACTAACAACAGTGAACCTAACTCCTCTCATGTACAGAATAATTTGAATAATTTACAAGAAAATAACTTACAAAAAATTTGTTCAGTTTCTTCCTCGAATCAGGTATATGTTCTGGCAACTTATTGATAGGGTCAAGGACATAGAATTTCTTTTTGTTGACATCAGTAATTCACAACCTCCAATTCCCTCCATTGCAAATTAGGACAAATAGCTGAAGTTTCAAAAAATTATAGAATATTTCAGTCAAAACAATAGCAAACAAGAGAATTATCAAAGAATTTTAGAAATTATAACTTACAAATGGATGTGAGGCAAGTTTTCTTTTGTCAAGAAACTGGCTGTGGTGGGCATACTGCTCAATATCAAACCTGTAAGCCTTGTTTGTCCTCTTATCAGTGTACTCCACGCCATGTGTTCCCAGCATAAAATTATGCAAAATGAACATCAGTTAAATCACATTTCCACCAAACCGAACACAATTCATATGCTAAATAAAACATGAAAAACATTCAATCATGAAGAGAAAAGTTTTCTTCATGCAAAAGAACTCAACAGAACACATAAAAATCAGGTGAACCAATATTAACATTCTGACTGAACCGAACAGGAATCAGCAGTGAATAAGAAATTTAGCTTACCACAATATCCAGCGGCATAATGTATATTTGTTCTTAATATCGCCGAACTTTGATTTGATTGAGAATCATGCTATGTATACTGACAACCTACACGAAGAAAAGTTATGAGATATACTGTATAAGAGTGTTTAAAAAAATTATTATTGTTAACGCAATTGGGAAAGAATTTACCGAGGCATGCACTTGTTCTTTGGGCATTAGAGACATGAAATATTCTCTTAACCCATCATAAAGCGCCTCATGTTTCAAAACGAATATTGCTTCATATTCGTTGCTACTGTCATTTGTCTTTTTCACATGTGTCATCCAATGATAACATTTTTCGATCAAGTCCTTTGAGATTTTTATCTTTTTCTCTGGGGTTTTGAAAACTTCAGCAGCTGGTAAGGTTGGGTCTGAAGTTGTTGCTTTAGCAAACTTTAATGCTGCTGTTACTCCAGCATCTACCACCACCTCTGCCAGGATTTCAAGCTGTGAAACACTCTCTTGAGAGGGCTGAGTTAGTTGAGATGCTGGTGGACTTATCCCAAGGCTAAAGGAAGGCCTTTCATTTTCCCTTTGCCTAGGTTGAGCAGCACTGCAAGAAGATAGATATTTAACAATGATATTAAACAAAAATAATATTAATCATTGCAGTGAACCGAAATCCAAACACATAGTGAACCTAAATTCAAACATACAGTGAACCGAAATGATATTAAACAAAAATGATATTAAAGAAAAGCAAGTAACATACCTATCAAATGATGACAACATTAGAGTTTTTTATTCTGATTGTCGTGCCACTGGAGGTTTTTGGGATTGTTCTTTATCAGAAACTTCATAGACATTGTCATCTTTAAAAAACTCTTCAATAACAGAACTTGTAAGAGACCCCGTAACACCCTGCTTTTGGGTTCTGGAGGGAAGCTATAAAAAACAGAAGAGAGTCCAAAGACAACAACACATTGAATTCATTTCTGGTTTCAACTGAACCATAATTAAACCATGTATAAGCAGTAAACATTATCGGTATTTATATAAGCAGTAAAACTTACACATCAACAGGTGCTTCTTGTTCGGATTGCTGCGCTATTGGTTCTTCGCAGGGCTATTGTTGCTGTTCCAGAGGTCTGCTGCATTAAACAGTAAATATTTCTATAATTATCCCAAACTATTATCGTATTTAACAATGATATTTAACAGAAATGACATTAATCATCATAGTGAACCAAAATTCAAACTAATAGTAAACCTAAATCCAAACTTATAGTGAACCGAAATTATATTAAACAAAAGTGATATTAAAGAATTTTATGCTTACACATTAACAGGTGCTTCTTGTTCTGATTGCTATGCCACTAGAGGTTCTTTGGATTGTTGCTCTTGTTCTTTGGCAGGGCCGTTGCATTAAACAGAAAATAGTTCAATAACAACCCAGAATTATTATCCTATACCATTAAAATTAATAAAAAGAATTTTTATGTGAAACTTACTCTTCATCAGAAACTTAATAAACATAGTCATCTTTCATTAAGTCTTCAATTACAGAACTCGTAAAAGACATTGTAACACCCTGCTTTTCGGGTTCTGGAGGGCAGCTGTAATAAACAGAAGAGAGTCCAAAGACAAGAACACATTGAATTCTTTTCTGGTTTCAACTAAACCATAATTAAACCATATATAAGCAGTAAACATTGAGCAAGATTCATGTGGTGAATAAATATTTATTAACTTACTCATTATTAGAAGTTTGTTGTGTTTCATTTTGTGGAGGGACATAGATGAAGTCATCTCTGATCAACTCTTCCTTAACAGAACTTGGAAGAGACAATGCAAGAGGAGGTCTAAGGAATGTAAACAAGGATAAAGTTAATGTTGAATAATTAGAATTTGTTTTGAAAAATAGGAATTTGCACATTGAAAAACTCACACTTCCAAAGGTTGAGAACGAATTTCTTGTTGAAACTCAACGATTTGTAGCTCAAAATTAGGTGTAGCTCTAGTGACATTTAAACACATTTTCCTTGTGATTAATTAAACAAAAATTATTAACTAAATCTAAAAGAGTAACATAAATATTTTTAACTTACACTGGTGGAGTTTTAGAAGTCTTTCTTGGGAAGATTTTCTTTTTTCTAAAATATTTTACCGGGCTTTTTGGCGTATTTTTCCTAAACAAAAAAGATAACAAAGTAAAATTAGAAACCAAGATTAAAAGCAGAGGTCTAGAAACACATTAAATTCATTTTTGGGTAACCACTGAACCGAAAGTACAATATGCAGTGAACCAATTTACCTGGTATTGCTCACGGCATTTACATAAGGTGTAGAGCTTCCTTGAGTCTGTAAGAGTTGCTCGCTATGCAGATTGAAAGTCGGCACTCTAAGAAAGATAAATAAATATTAGTAATTCAATCTAGAGGAATTAGAAAAGGTTGTAGCAAAAATAAGCAAAGAAAAAAAAAGAACTCGAGAATAATAAACTAAATCTTATGTCTGAGAGAATTCATTTTGTGCCTCTGGTGAGTCAAAGTGATCCGGAGCAATGTATGTTGACTGAGCTCCATCATTTCTTTTCTTTGATCTTTTTTCCCTTATCATCTCCAATGCTCGTTTTCTTTTGCTTGTTCAGTTCTGAAAGTTCATAAAATAAGTATCAAGGAACCTAAAACGTAAGTATCAATAAAAGAAAATATGATTCGAGAAACTTACTCCTTGTCAGATTGGGCTTGTGTTTTTGCCACCCTTTGCGGTTGTTTTCTTTTTATTACGGGTGTTTTCTTGATTTTATTTTCTATAGAATACAAAAAAACACATCGAATTTATACCAGAGATAAGACACTAACAATAAATTCAACCAAACTGACAGACACCACCGAACCGAACTAAATTAAAGTGCTAAAACGAAAATTAAAAGCTCACCGAACCGAAATTAATTCATTTGCTGAACAAAAAGTGATACATATGCAATCAACAAAACATCTCACATAAATTACGCAATACTTACTGGCTTTCATATTCACTTGTGCTCTCTGAATCTATCGGCACATGCTTTGTTTTTTTGGTTTGTTTTTTAACCACCTTCGGTGATTGTTTTCTTTTCTTTGTTCCGTTTTTTTTTTTTATTTCTTCTTCTCTGCAATACATAAGAACAACCGCATAAGAACAAATTTAAGAAAATACAAGTTAAAAGAAATCAATATGAAAATTAAACTTACTGGCTTTCGGATTCAGATTCGGAAAATCTTTCCTCTTCCGAAGAAGAATCTATCTCGACAATTTTCTTTTTTATTTTCTTTCCTTTTTCTTTCTTGTCCAAGTTACTTACTTTTTCTTTCTTTTTTTCCGTTCTGTACAGAAGTCCCTAAAACAGAAACAAGGACTCAATTATTTAATCAGCAAGAAAACACATTAACAATTTAGTGAACCAAATGAAGCAATCCCACCGAACCGAAAAATATTCATATGGTAAATAGTACATGACAACAATTTAATCATCAAGAAAAATGTTTCTTAATGCAGAAACATTCAAATAAACAAACTAATAGTTGCAAGTAGGACAAATAAATTAATTATAACCTAAAACAGAAGTTTATTTAGTTAGTAGAGTATTTTAAAAGCATTTGAAAGCAAATTTTTGGGGAAATTTTAGTAGAGTATTTACCAATGGTTCTGTTGCTTTGGATGAAATCCGTTCAAGCATCATTTGCCTTGTCCAATGGGCCACCCACAGTGTAGGGGGGCATCAGGTGCAAACGAGCGGGGAAATTTGGTTTCGTAGAAGTATATCAACATTAACACAAAAACACAGCCATCAACAGACTATTTCCTCCCCTTTCTCTTGTTTTCAACTCCTTTCATCAAGAAGTTGAGCACATGTTTTGCCCAATCCCATTCCGGAATGTTTTCCACATGAAAGATCGGTGGCTTATGTATCGGGGAGGCCACACTTACCGTTGTGGGGAGCAAGAAGCACTTTTTTATGAAGACAACAAAAGTCCTCTTGAATTTTTTCCGGTTCTCCTCCCCTTCTACACTCATATCTAGCACATTCATTGTCTGCTGGATTCAGGTTGTTGTAATCAACCTTATCAGGAAAATATTTCCCTAAAATATTTTAATAGCAAGAATCAGTCAAAAACGGTCAGTTTAATTTTCTAGACACCAATGAACTGAAAATAAGCAGTAAGTAGAAAGTGTATTACCTCCGTTGGTTATGCCCAGGGCAGCTGCTACTTTTTGAGGAGTTATGTATATTTTTCCTTGGAGAGTTTTTAGGCATCCTTTCTCTTCATCAAAGCGATCAAGCAATTCTTTCAACAGGGTATTAGAGACATTCATTTCTGGGACATTTGCCAAGGCACCAAATCTCATTTCTTCCACTATATCTTTCTTTTCTTGACTCATTTCCCTGTACACTGTTGCTATTGCCTTTGTTTGGCATCTGCAATAATGAGTTTTCTGCAAGTTTTGAAACAGAATGTGGGGATATATTTATAATACAAAATAGATATTATTTGAATGAAAGCGGATAAATATATTTAATCTGCTTACGTTATAGTGCGGCTTCTCCTTCATTGTTGCCATTGTCTTGTTCTGTTTTACTGTAATGAAAATTTTTGGTCAATACTTCATTGAATACATCAACAAGCACAAGCATGTATATCTTAATCAAGTCAATTAAAATGCCACAAGCCACCGAACCAAAACTCATTCATGCACAGAACCAAAATCACAAAGGCCACCGAACCAAAAAACATTCATGTGGTTAATAAATGATGATCAACTTTCAATCAACAAGAATAGTATTCCTCCATGCAAAAGAAGTACTGAAGATAGTAACAATCAATTTCAAAGCTCTAGTTAAGCTATCCACACAAATAAGAACAAGCATGTATATCTTAATCAAATCAACATCTTCCAGAAGAAAAGTTTTTTAAATTTCTTGAATTAGATTGATGAGTCTATATTTTCTGGTATATTTTGGTTTGATTTGAATGGATTTCATCATATAAACCCATATTTATTCATCCAAATAGCATGCTTTTGTATTCTCTCCCTTAATTGTGCCTAAATGTGAAAACATGCTATTTTGTGCTTATTTTAATCACTTTTATCCCACTTTTATGTCATTTGATGTCATGATATGTTTGTTGAGTGATTTTAGGTCCTAGACGCAAGTTTGGCAAGGCAAAAGTGGAAGGAAGCATGTATAAAGGGAGAAAGCATGAAGAAAACAAAGGAGAAGCACACATTGGAGTGTGCATGCACACAACCACCTGTGCGTACGCACAAAAGCCACAAAACCATGTGTGCATACGCATGACAACCTGTGCGTACGTACAAGAAGAAAATCAGCATGTGTGCGGATGCACACACCTGTGCGTCCGCACACGTCCCAGCGCGTGACTCATTTATTGCAAATCACTGGGGGCAATTTTTGGGCCTCCAGGGCCCAATTTTGGGACTTTCTGAAGCTGATTGAGTGCTATATGATAGAATGCCTCACTCCATGTGAAGGGGGGAGAAATTAGGGCTAGTTTTGCATCATGTAGTTTATTTTCTAGAGAGAAAAGCTCCCCCCCCCCTCTCACTAGAATTAGGGTTCTTTAGTTTAATTTCTTGTAAATTCTACTTTTAATTCTTGTTTCTATTTACTTTCCCTTGTCATTTATTGTTATTGCTTCTTTGCTCTTCTTCATTTCTTTTGTTATCTCCTTTATTTTGTCATTTTTATGTTATAAACACTCTTTGTTAATTTTACTTTTAATTAATGCAAATTTATGTTTTATGTTCATTTATTGCTTTCTTTAATTGTTATTGTTATTTTCTTGCTTTGGTAGCTTTAGAATTTATTTTAATGCACTTTAATATTACTTTATTTTCATGCACACCAAGTGTTTGATAAAGTGCTTGGCTTAGTTTTTACATAGCTTTTCTCACTCTTGGCTTGAAATTGTTGACTTTGGTGATCCTTGAGTCATTGATGTCCATTCTTGCTTGATACATTAGAGTAGTTAGTTGATTTGGTCTCCCTTGACTCTATGTGACCCCTTAGTGTTGACATAGGACTTAGGGATTAAAATCAACTATGCCTATTTGACTTATCTTCGATGTAAGGTTGACTAAGTAGGATTAACTCTTCATAATCATCATATGTTTGTCGTCAATGGCTAGGATAGGTAGCCTTAGCCCTTAATTACTTACCAAGAGGTTTCTTGCATTTGAAATTTTATTGCTTTGACTTTTACTTGCCTTCATTTAATTTCTTGCATGTTAAGTTACTTTCTTGCCATTTTCTTTCCTTGCATTTAATTTCTTTGACTTTAATTGCTTTGATGTTTAATTTTTTGCATGTTTAATCTTCACACTCTTGGTTGAGAAATTGGATGTTTGAGTGGAATTACGTTGTGGATGTCCATTCGCAATGTGTGAGAATAGTTAATTGGTTTGGTCTCTATTGACGCTAGTCTTTCACTAAGTAATTAGTGAGTTGACTAGGACTTATGGATTGAGATCAATTACACCCTTTTGACTAATTCTCAAGGAGGATTGACTAGTTTGGATTGATTCCACACAATTGCCATGTTTGTGGTCCATAACTAGGATAGGAAACCTAGATTACCCAATTCTTGCCAAGAGTCCTTTAATTGCTTTCATTTACATTCCTTGCATGCTCATTTACTTTCTTTCTATTTACATTTCTTGCCAATTGCCATCATCCAACCCCTATTTCTCCCATAGCCAATAGCATGACACTTAATTGCAACTCCTAGGTTTCCCACATTTTAAACTATTCATAATTTTCTATCTTAAGCTAACCAAGGATTCAACTTGGGATTTTATTTTATTTTTCTGCTTAAGGCTAGTAGTGTGGCTAATAGAATAAAAATGGGATTTAAAGGCTCAAGGGGGCTAACAAGGGTAATGTGAAAGGTAGGTTATTTTTGGGATAAGTGAGCTAAAATCAAATAATGGCCTCAGTCATTCTTTTGGTATGTATCTATATTCTATATTCTATATTCTATAATTGGACATATAGATTAAAGCAAAGCAAAGAACATCAGAATATAAAAGAAGGGCGGAACACACAGGAATAAAAATTATGGTTTAAATGTAACCATACAATTAATCTCAAAACTCACAGGCTGTGTGTTCTCTAGCTCAAAAATCATTTATCACTTATGTATATCATGCAGGTTTAGTTAAAAATTTCCATTATTCTCAATTTAAAACTTATATTGAATGGCTTTAAAGTTCTAGTGTTTCTCCTTGATGAAGTGTTGTTAACTAACATGTAATGCTATATATACAAGGTGTGGGTTGTTTTGATTCTGTTAAACTCTCTAGTTTACTTCCTTTTTCTTTTCAATTTATTCTGAGTTATCTTATGCTAAAAAAAAGGGTAAACTATACTAATCAATCCACAATTTCTATAACTAATAAGTTAGAATTGCAACTAAGTGGCTAAAATATGAACTAAAAATGTAAAATGCAGAAATAGAGTAAAAATACATAAACAATAGCAATGTATAAATACTCAGAAAATAAAAATAAAAATAAAGAGAAAAATACAGAAAAATATCCAAAATAAAAGAAAAAGAGTCTGTAGTGGTTCACCAAGATAATATGCCAGAGATGGTGACCTCCCCACACTTAAAATTAAGCATCGTCCCTGATGCTCACTCAAGCACGGTGTGAAGGGGTGTCATCACTGGAAGGGATGGTAGCTGGTGTCTCTGTGGTGGCTGGCTGGGGGTTTGGTTGCTGTAGAGGAAGGGCTGTCTGAATGGGGATAAAGCGTGGCAGGTACAAGTCCTTGTCCTCCATCACACACCAAAGGAGGGTGATCATAGCGGCTGGTATCTCAGTCTCGTGAGTACTCGGTATAATGTAGTTGCTGAATATATGATGCCATAGCCGAGCCTCATCGTTTAGGTAAATCCGCTTGATCCCTTTGGGCATGGTGGTGTTCTGACCCATGATCCAAGGAACTGTCGGGTCAAGGGCGATCCTCGCCTTTACTGCGTCCCAGTCAAATCGCATATAGCGCATATCCTCCTCAGCTTTCTAATAGCCATCTGTCTAATCAGTCTTAGGCAGAAGTTTCAGAACCTCTTCTATTGCCTCCTCAGTAACCAGAATCTGCTTCCCTTTGAGGTTCACTGCATCTAGGGAAGTTTTGAAGTAGTTGCAGTAGAATTCCCTAACCCAAGATGCATTAACCTCAGTCAGAGGTCTCTCCAGAAAGAACCAGCTTCTTTGTTTGATCTGATCAGAGGTATATTGCTAGAGTTCTTCTGGGATCTTCAAAGTTCGCTCCAGGTATAGGTTCCTGGAGTTTGCAAACACCGCATACTTTAGCTCACAGTATCGGTTTGCAAACTTTATTGAGTCATTGGCGGGAAGTAGCTGGTCGGCCTTCTCCTGCGGGGTAAAGGCTTTCTCCCGCAAGGAGGCATCATGCATGAGGTCGATGATAGACATGGAGGCTTCTCCTCTTTTCCTTTTGCCAGTAGTGGCCTTGCCTTTTCCCCTTCTCTGGGAATCTGACATCCTGAAAAATAGAAAACCAGGATATAATAAAAATAGGAAAGCAAATAGGCAAATAATCAAAGAAAACACAAAGTGGCAAAGGAGCAATAGGATAATGAATATGAGTTAAGTAAAATGTGCATTTAGGATTGTATATGAGTGAAAAGTCTGAAAAGAAGAAATCACAATCCAAAATATAATTGAATACAAGTTAAATAGAAAAATTAACATCATGCCTTGGTTAGAATGTTAAAAGAAAGTGAAAGAAAAGCAATAAAAGAAGTTTTGAAAAGGTTAGGTTGGTTAGAGTTAAAATTAGTGAGTTAGTGAAAAATGGGTTAAAGTAAGAGGCATAATGAAAATAGTCCAAGTAACAAGTAATCACAGGTAGAAGCTATAGGTAACTCATATTCAAACAAGTAAAACAGTTTGATGATGATTCAAATAGAGATAAAGAAAGCAAAAATAGGAATCAATCATCAAAATTGCAGTTTAGGAACCAGGAAATCAAAGAGGATAAGAATGCATGCCCTGGCATTCATGAATGGTTTGGTTAAAGCAGAGGAAAACAGAGTTCAAGATTCCAAAATCAAAACATGAATGAAAGTTAAAAAGATTTATAAAAAATTTGGGCAGCATTCCGGCTAAAATTGGATTTTCCCGGAAAATAAACAGCAATCAAACAGTTCATATAAATTAAAAAAAATTAAGCTGCAGTTACATATAATGAATATAAGCATGAAAATTCAGTGTAAGGAGCAGCAATATACAAGAAATACAGTATATGAACAAGATCACAGCAGCAGCAGATTCACAAATTTGATAAAATAGAAACAAGAACAGTGCAAGTAAACAGACCTAAATCCACTAACCACATCCTAGGCTACCTAACAACCTAAAATCCACTACAACATGCATATCTAACTATCCTAACATGAACATAAACGGAAAAATAAGAATAAACTACGAACGGAGGAAAGGGATTGCGTGTTGCGGAACCTGGTAGGCGTAAGAAGGGGGTTGGGGTAGAGAGGTGGCTGGGGGTGGTGGAAGTGGCGTTCGGCGCGGCGGCTAGCAGTGGTGCTGCGGGCGGTTCAGAGGCAGGGAGGGGAGAAGAGGGGGTGGTTAATGGGGTAAGAGGGGAAGGGAGGGGGGCTGGGGTTGGTGGTGCTGATGGGGCGTGGCGGGTACGGACGGCGGCGGTGGGTGGTGGGCAGTGGCAGAGAGGGGGGGAAAGGGAAGAAAGAAGAAAGAAGAGAAGAATGGGGGAGGGGGTGGTGCGGCGGTGGGGTCTGGGTGGTTGACGGGGGACGGCGGTGGTCGGAGATGGTGGTTGGGTGGTTGTTGTGATCGGAGAAGAAGAGAGGGAGGAGAGGGTTTCAGGGGGGCTGCGCGAATGTAGGGTTCGCGTGGCTGGGGTGAAAATAGGGGTGACGCGATCGCGTGGGACGCGCGATCGCATGGAGGGGGTAAAAGAAGGGATGACGCGATCGCATGGGGCATGCGATCGCGTCGCTGGAAATTGTGCTAAACGCACGAATCCAGCGTCGTTCCAGCGCAACTCTCTGTCTCCTTTTGGGATTTGTGCAATCCATGCGATGCGATCGCGTCGCTCACGCGGTCGCGTGGGATTGGTTGTGTGCATGTGACGCGATCGCATGGGGCATGCGATCGCGTGGGCCATTTTGTGCTAGACGCACAATGGCCGCACGATTCCACCCCAACTTTCTGGACGTTGGATGTTTACGCCGATCTCCAAGTCACGCGGCCGCATGGATGACGCGGTCGTGTGGGAAGTGTAGTTCGCCATTGACGCGATCGCATGGATGATGCGGTCGCATCGCGCACCCCCTTTTTTTTTATGCATGAAAAATGCAGAATGCAATGACTAATATGAGTGAGATGCAAAATTCCAGGTTCAATATAATAAAACAAAATAAAGCTTGAAAACAAATAAAACTGAATAAAAATTAATGAGAAGCGATCATACCATGGTGGGTTGTCTCCCACCTAGCACTTTTAGTTAAAGTCCTTAAGTTGGACATTGGAGGAGCTTCCTGTTATGGCGGCTTATGCTTAAATTCATCCAAAAATCTCCACCAATGCTTGGAATGCCAATAGCCTCCGGGGTCCCAAACTAGGCATGTAAAGCTTCTGAGCAGCTTCAAACAGAGTCTCAGGCTCCCAGGGTGACGAATGTCAGAATAGAATCCATGATCCCAAACTTTGGTTCTAAATCCGCCTTTGTTTTGATCTATATTTTTCCATCCCGACGGTTTAGAAAGTAGATTCTCACCATAGTGACCAAACGTTTTTCCGAGATCCATTCGATTGAACGTGATACCAATCCGTGCACTTCGAGTTGAAGCGTGGAACCTTATTGAACCTTGTGCACCAGCTCTGAGTACAAGTTATTTTCCTCTTACTCTTAAAGCCACAGAGAGCTCTAAGCTGGCCATCTGTTTCAAGTAAACCATATTCAAGTGAATAAGTAAAGTTAAAGGTTAAGGATTGTACCCACTTGAAGCTTGTATTAGGCGGTAATGGCCTTGGGGTAGGTGTTTCTGGTGGTTCTGTAAGTTCTTCTCCCTTGTGCTCTTCTGTGAATTCCTCCACTTCCTTGTAAGGTTCTTCAAATGCATCTGAGTCCTGGTCAAAGTCTTCTATATCTTCCTCATCACTTGAGTCATAGATTGGAGGTTGAGAGAAATCTACCTCTGCATCATCTTCGTATTCAATTGGGGAAGATTCTTCGATCTCAGAGAATTCACTTGTGGATGCAAGTTCATCACTAAGAGAGCTAGACTTGTGACTATCATCATCAAGGGAATTTGTGTCCTGGGTTATTCCATCTAGTTTTTCATAAACGACTTGCCTTGGGGATTATGCAATATCCTCCTTAGCATCAACTGTAACGTCCTTGACGGAGTTCTCCTCAGCTCTGGATTTTCATGGAGGTTCAGCATCTCCTAGATCTTCAACCAACTCTTCTTCTTGTACAATGACAGCTTCTTCTACTTGTTCTAGTATGAATTCATGCTCTGTCTTGTCCACTGGAGTTTCTAGTGTCTCCTTCATGCTACGCTCTTCATTAGATTGTCCACATGGGGCTGTGGTCGGTCCTTGAATGTTCGCGCGTCTAGAAGCTAATTGAATTACTGCTTGCTTCAGTTGTCAAATGGTTGTTTGAAGTTTATTTACTGTTGCCTTGAGGCGAACCTCTGATTCTCGGGGTGATGGATTTGGACATGAGACATAGGAAAGTGGTGGTGCTTGGGGGTGATTGGATTGGAACTGGAGTAGGAAAGGATTATACGGTGGCGAATGGTGAAGAGAAGCTTGTGAGTGAGGTGGTTCGAGGTTATGTTGAGAGGTCAGTCTATAAGCACGGGGTGGGGCTTGTTGGTAGTCACAAGGTTGTCCACCATATCTATCAGCTGGGTATGCATTGTAGAATGGTCGTTGTCCGTGATATCTTGGAGGGTGTTGTTGCCTGAAGGGTTGATTAGATCCTCTTGGCTCCATCCATCCTTGATTGGTCTGACCTTGATACATATTCCTGCTGTAACTTCTATTTCCTTCAACAAAGTTAGAACCAAACTCAAAGCGAGAGGGGTGAGAGTTCATAGTAGCAAATAAAAATAAAAAGGAAAAACAGAAATAAATAAACAAGTAAAGGAAAAATATTTACAATAATCAATAATAAGGCACACGTTAGCAGTTCCCCGGCAACGGCGCCATTTTGATGAGAGAACTTTTGCGTGGTCTAGAAATTTGCAGATAAATCCTCATTGCAAGTATAGTTTCTAAACCAACAAAAGTCCTTTCATACAAACGTTTTGGTTGTCACAAGTAACAAACCCCTTTAAAATTGATAACCGAGTATTTAAACCTCGGGTTGTCTTCTCAAGGAACTGCAGGGAAGTATGTTCTTATTACTGGTTATGAAGATTGTAAATCGGGGTTTTGAAGATGAGGAACAAGTAATTTGAATTGCAATTAAAAATAAGTAAATGACTGTAAAATAAATAAATAACTGTAAAAACACACTTTTGGCAAGGTATGAGAAATTGGAAGTCCAACCTTAGTTATCCTTATCAATAACAATGAAAGTTGAATCTTAATTCCACTTTGTTAACCTTTACTCAGATAAAGGAATGTCAGGGGATTAATTGGTTTGATCTTCGAATCCTATTTATTTCCTAAGAAAAGATTGGGATTATAGAAGTTCAATTCAATTAACAAAGATAACAATTATCAATTATGCTGTTGAATTGGATAACTCCTGAGTTACTGATTTCTTAACCAAGACCAAAAGGAGAAAAATAAATCTACTTGGAATAAAAATGTCTTCAGAGTAAAAGTAACAATAGCATGAATAAGAGAAATCAATATTAAACTGAAATACCTCAAATAACATTAATTCAAATAATCTGTAACATGAAAGGATTCATAAAGTAGCTTGCAAAAGTAAATAAAAGGAATATTGAACCTGATCAAAAGAGATAATCCTGAAAGTGAATAAAAATCCTAAATCTAAATCCTAATCCTAAAGAGAGAGAGAGAATCTCTCTCTAAACTAAATCTAATTCATGGAAAGCAAAAATTGGCGAGCTCCCCCTGAATGGATGCATTCCCTCACTTCATAACCTCTGGTCTATGCCTTCTGGACTTGGATTTGGGCCAAAAAGGGCTTCAGAAATTGCTGGGAGCGTTTTCTACAATTTCTGGTGCGTGGCCTCTGTCACGCGTCCACGTGGGTCACGCGGTCGCGTCATTCGGAGCTTTTCTTGCCACGCGGTCGCGTCAGTCATGCGACCGCGTCATGTGCGTTCTGCTTAAGGCGCGCGGTCGTGTCAGTCATGCAGCCGCATCGCTGCTTCTTCGCGCTTGGCACGCGATCGCGTTGTCCATGTGATCGCGTGGATGCCAGTTTCTTCAAGGACTCCGTTTTTTGCTTTTCTTCCATTTTTGTATGTTTCCTTTCCATCCTTTGAGTCATTCCTGCCTTAGAAGATCTGAAACTACTCAACACACTGATCACGGCATTGAATGAAAATAAAGGTAATTAAAATAATTAATTTTAAAGCATAGGAAACATGTTTTTCACATACATCACATAATAAGGAAGGAGAAGTAAAACCATGAAATTAATATGAATAAGTGGGTGAAGGATTGAATAAATCACTCAAATTAAGCACAAAATATATCATAAAATATGGGTTTATCAGTCATCATAATTCTTAAGTGAATATAATCACATAACAAGGTATTTGTTCCTTGTTAATACTTTGCATTTTTTTTAGTTGACTTGACTTGATTCATATCAAGACTTGTCACTTTTTATAACAAGCACCTTATACATGTGATTATTTCCTTATTCCTAAGGATGAATCAGTAGTCTCTTTTCATCATTGAATTGGTTGTTGTTGATTGTGCCATTTTCTATTCACCATGTGCTTTCACTTGCACGATTTCGATAACCAATGTCTTATATACTCAATTCACTTTAGTTGTGGTTACCGAGGTTGTTTGTGCCTTAAGTTTTGCTTATCTATTACTTGCAACCTAGGACTACTTGATTGAGGAACATGCTATTTCTTTTGATTGTGTAGTTTCTGTGTTTAACTGACCAATGTGTTGTGTTCTAAATTGTGCGCGCATTTACAATACACACATTGCCTTTTATCATACCACACACATCTTATCTTTCCTCAATTCTTGTTTTTTTTTCTACAAAGCAACTAGAGCCCCCGGAGCCTACCAGCTAAAGGTGGAACCTCATAGTCCTTCACACCCGGATCATGTGCATGCACGGAGGACCGTGCATTATTTAAGTGTGAGGGAGGATTGCTAACTTCAAGGGGAGTAAAATTTCTTTTCTTAGACACTTTGCAACATTCCTTTTTGTTCCTTTTTCTTTAATTTTTACAATTTTTTCTGTTCTTGTTTATATTTTGCTTGGTTTGCTTATATATATCTTAGCTTGCTTATAATCTTATTTTAGTAAATATTTGTACTTGCATGTTGCATGTTAGATTGAATAAGTTTGGTAAAACAATAAAGAATTTTCAAGAAATCTCTTCTTGGGCATTCCATTGATTAGATTAGAAAACTTATTTTTGAACTTGCTTGAAGTATTCTTTATTATGGAACATAGAAAAGAGCTTGAACAAATACCAAGTGAGATTTGAGCTTTGATTGTGTGGTTGCACATTTTCAACTACAAATTTTATTCTTGTGTGTTATACTCCTTTATGATTGTGATCTTTAATTTGCTTTAATCTATATGTCCTATATTTGTTATTTTGAATGCATTTAGTAATGATTGAGGCCATTTTTTAATTTGAACCCACTTAACCCATATAGCCAAACCTTACATCTACCTTTGTAAACCACTTTTGAGCCTTTAATTCCCCTTGTTCTAATTTTAAGCACATCATTTGCCCTAAGCAAAAAACCATTAATGTCCATTAATTGTATCTTTGATTAGCTTGGGTTTGAGTGTGTGTGTGTGTGTGTTAATCAAGTGTGGGGAAATTTATGGGAATCATTGGTAGTTAGTTTTCTTTGGGTGTTCATTGAGAAAATTTGGAAAAATGGGTAATCACTCATGCATCTATCACTTAAAACATATGCATCTCTTTTTAATTCTCTTTGTTTAGATATATATATATATAAAAAGAGAATAAAATAAAAATAAAAATGAAAATAAAGGATGCATATGTGGTTGAATTGGAAAGAGAATGCATGAGTGAGTGTGAAAAAGAGGATAAATGGGTAGTAGGTTGTTTTGTTATGTATATAGGATGATATAAGATTAGGTGGGATACTTGAGCTAATCAAAGATCCAATCTATTAGCCCACTTAACCATATTAATCCTACCCTTATCCTAGCCCCATTACAACCCTCCAAAGACCTCATGATATTTGCATTCATTCATCAAATGTTAGTTGATTGTTAGATGACTTGCAAATCTTTAAAAACATGATTAAATGAGGATTGAGTGATTAAGCCCTAAACACTGAGCGATTAGAGTGTAAACACATCCGGTGAGGGATTCAATTGCTCAATTCTATGTTCCCATCCCTTATTTTGTGTCTTCTTGCAAGTTGTTGAAATTAATTTTGAAAATTTCAAATCAAATCTTTGGACATTGGTCATGTTGCTATGTTTTCTTACCGTGGCCCTAAGACTAATTTTGGATTGATTGAGATTCTTTTGTTTGTTTTGTGCCAAACTCAATAGGAACTATAGTATAGATATAAATAGTTAGCATTTTGCATAGTTGCATGCATGTAGTTAGTACATTAAATAAATTGCTTACCCTCCTTACCCTTCTCCTTTGATTGTGATTAGCATGAGGATATGCTAGTGTTTAAGTGTGGGGGAATTGATGAGTCCATATTTTCTGACATATTTTGGTTTGATTTGAACGGATTTCATCATATAAACCCACATTTATTCATCCAAATAGCATGCTTTTGTGTTCTCTCCCTTAATTGTGCCTAAATGTAAAAACATGCTATTTTGTGCTTATTTTAATCACTTTTATCCCACTTTTATGCCATTCGATGCCATGATATATTTATTGAGTATTTTAGGTCCTAGAGGCAAGTTTCGCAAGGCAAAAGTGGAAGAAAGCATGTACAAAGGGAGAAAGCATGAAGAAAACAAAAGAGAAGCACACATTGGAGTGTGCGTGCGCACAACCACCTGTGCGTACGCACAAAAGCCACAAAACCATATGTGCATACGCACGACAACCTGTGCGTACGCACAAGGAGAAAATCAGCATGTGTGCGGACGCACACACCTGTGCGTCCGCACACGTCCCAACGCGTGACTCATTTATTGCAAATCGCTGGGGGTAATTTTTGGGCCTCCAGGGCCAAATTTCGGGACTTTCTGAAGCTGATTGAGTGCTATATGAAGGAAGGCCTCACTCCATGTGAAGGGGAGAGAAATTAGGGCTAGTTTTGCATCATGTAGTTTATTTTCTAGAGAGAGAAGCTCTCCCCTCTCTCTAGAATTAGGGTTCTTTAGTTTAATTTCTTGTAATTTTTACTTTTAATTCTTGTTTCTATTTATTTTTCCTTGTCGTTTATTGTTATTGCTTCTTTACTCTTCTTCATTTCTCTTGTTATCTCCTTTATTTTGCCTTTTTATGTTATAAACACTCTTTGTTAATTTTACTTTTAATTAATGCAAATTTATATTTTATGTTCATTTATTGCTTTCTTTAGTTGTTGTTGTTATTTTCTTGCTTTTGTAGCTTTAGAATTTATTTTAATACATTTTAATATTATTTTATTTTCATGCACACCAAGTGTTTGATAAAATGTTTGGCTTAGTTTTTTTATAGCTTTTTCTCACTATTGGCTTGAAATTGTTGACTTTGGTGATCCTTGAGTCATTGATGTCCATTCTTGCTTAATACATTAGAGTAGTTAGTTGATTTGGTCTCCCTTGACTCTATGTGACCCCTTAGTGTTGACATAGGACTTAGGGATTGAAATCAACTATGCTTATTTGACTTATCTTCAATGTAAGGTTGACTAAGTAGGATTAACTCTTCATAATCATCATATGTTTGTGGTCAATAGCTAGGATAGGTAGCCTTAGTCCTTAATTACTTGCCATGAGGTTTCTTGCATTTGAAGTTTTATTGCTTTGACTTTTACTTGCCTTCATTCAATTTCTTGCATGTTAAGTTACTTTCTTGCCATTTCCTTTCCTTGCATTTAATTGCTTTTACTTTAATTGTTTTGATGTTTAATTTCTTGCATGTTTAATCTTCACGCTCTTGGTTGAGAAATTAGATGTTTGGGTGGAATTGAGTTGTAGATGTCCATTCACATTGTGTGAGAATAGTTAATTAGTTTGGCCTCTATTGACCTAGTCTTTCACTAAGTAATTAGTGAGTTGACTAGAACTTATGGATTGAGATCAATTACACCCTTTTGACTAATTCTCAAGGAGGATTGACTAGTTTGGATTGATTCCACACAATTGTCATGTTTGTGGTCCATAACTAGGATAGGAAACCTAGATTACCCAATTCTTGCCAAGAGTCCTTTAATTGCTTTTTTTACATTCCTTGCATGCTCATTTACTTTCTTGCTATTTACATTTCTTGCCAATTGCCATCATCCAACCCTCATTTCTCCCATAGCCAATAACATGACACTTAATTGCAACTCCTAGGGAAGAACGACCCGGGAGTTCCATACTCTCGGTTAATATATTTGGTTTGAATTGTGATATAATTTGATTGATGATCAATGGTTGGGTTTGAACTATACTTGCAACGTCAATCCTATTTTTAGTACAAAAATCCAAACCCATGCTTTTGGACATTGTCATATGTATTCTTTCAAAATGACATTTGCAAATTGGCTTCTTTAAACACTCTTACTGAAACTTGATATCTTTCTTTAAGTATCATGGTTAACTAATGAAAAATTTTGGTCAATAGTTCATTCAATACATCAACAAGCACAAGGATGTATATCTTAATTAAGTCAATTAAAATGCCACAAGCCACCGAACCAAAACTCATTCATGCACAGAACCAAAATCACAAAGGACACTGAACCAAAACTCATTCATGCACAGAACCAAAATCACAAAGGCCACCAAACCGAAAAACATTCATGTGGTTAATAAATGATGATCAACTTTCAATCAACAAGAATAGTATTCTTCCATGGAAAAGTACTGAAGATAGTAACAACCAATTTCAAAACTCTAGTTAAACTATCCACACCAGTAAGAATAGGCACGTATATCTTAAAGCCCTAATTACACTATCCACTGAATTCCAAGGCCTAATTATACTGTAAAAACCATTCACAATAGTTCGATGTACTAAACGAAGCAAATCAATCCAGTAAAACTAAAATGCAACTAGGAGAAACGCGACATTGCAAGATTTCAAATGAACAGTAGTTTTCTTATACCTTTGGTAGTCTTTGTTGCTGTTTTCGTTCGTTTCTGGTTGTTGCTTGCGAAATCTTCTTCAGATTCCTTTCCAATAATGGTTTCCACAGAGAATGTGATTGAAGTTTGAGTGATGTTGAGAGAGATTCGAAGAGAATGAGTCGTTTCGTGTATTGGTTTCGTGTTGAAGAAGATGTAACATTTTTTCATAATGAAGCGCGAATGAAAAAGGAGGGGTTTCTTTCATCTGGCGCGTGTGTTTCACTCACCATTTAATGCGCCTGATTCTATTTGGGCTTGGGCCAACTTGGTTATATAATTATATGGATGTGTAGCAGCTCTGTTATTTCTTTTATAATACAGTCCATATATATTTATATTTGTTTTTTATATAGCAATAATATTATATATATTTATATATTTCTTCTTTTAACTCTTTCTTAAAAATATTGATACATAATTAATGTAGATAACATATATACTGAATAAATATCTCTATTGAACTAATTATAATGATTAATACAAGATAATAACATAAGAATAAACTAATTATAGCAAGAATTTTCATTAAAATTATTGACTAATAATTTGAATATAATTAATATAGTTAAATTGATATAATCGATAAGATTGAGAGTATGTATATAGCAATTATATCAATTATAATAATAATTCATGTGACTTCATATGCAATAATTTGAATTATAATTGTCACCTAATTATACTTGAATATTATTTAATTTTAGATATTTTATAGGTAAAAGTTATTATCACGTGAATTATCATCATTATTCAATAATAATAATAATAATAATAATAATAATAATAATAATAATTAATATAATTGATATAATTGATAAGTTCTAATTCTCATTCACATGTAATAATTTTATCAGTATATATTCATAATTTTAATCAGTATATAATAATAATATTATATGAACATAATATTAATTAGTTAACAAATTGAATTTTAATTATGGAGTTTTATTTTTCATTCAAATTTTTAATCATTAATGATTTTATTTTTTATATTTACAGTAAATCTACTTAATATACTAAAATTAGATTTTTTCCCAACTAATGGAAGTGAGGTGTCGATTCTTCATGAATCCATTTTCTCGCCAAAATGAATGTAATATTTTCTCTTCTAAGTTTATTTTATAAAAATATCTTTATTATAATTATACTATAATTAGCATTTAAGTAATAATGCATAATTATACTAATTTAGGAAAATATCTTTATTATAGTTATATAAAATCAATATTTAATGCATTATTAAACTACTTATCAATTATCAATCGAAAAAATTTTTAATAATAATAATAATAATAATAATAATAATAATATGATAATTATATGATAATGGCACCAGTTATTAATAACTAATTTATATTTCTCTAAATAAATTTATTTTAGAAAAATATCTTTATTATAATTCTATTACAATATTATAATTAATATTTAATGAATAATGCATAATTATACTAATTTAAGAAAATGTCTTTATTATCTATCTATCTATTCTATCTATCTTTCTATTCTTCTATTCTATTATATAAAAATCGGGTTTTTGCACTTAATGTTGGACCTGATGTGGCATGCTCTTGAGGTGTTTACTGATTTATTTTATTTAATTCGTTAAAGCAAATCAATTATAGTTAATTAATTATATCAATTAATTAATTTGATTAGACATTTAAATCTCACCATTTATTATAATTTATATGAATTGATTAATTATAATTAATTATATCAATTAATTAATTTAGTTAATTATATTAATTATTTGATTTGATTGGAGAAAATATTAAATTATTTAATAAAGAATAAATATGATAACAAAATATATGAATTAATTTAATTAGTTTATTTTTTTAATACCATCTATTTATACAAGATTAAATATTTTTTACTCATTCGCTCTCTTTTCTCTCTCTCTCTTTCTCCCTCCCTCTCTCCGTCTCTCTCGTATTTAGAGTACAATTTTTATAATTTATTTATTTTTTGTTTCTTTTATCTTTATTTTTATATTTCATTTTTTTATATTTTTTTTAATTTTTTGTTTATTTTAATTGCTTATTATTAGACATATACCTTTTTTTTCTTTTAGCTTCTGATTAACAAAAAAAATGTGTCATCTTTACATTGCTTTTAAATAATCATACTATAATTTTGTTTTGTAATATTCTATTTTGTTATGTGTATTTCAATTCATACATATATATATATATATATATATATATATATATTGTTCATGTATGGGCGTTGCAACGGAGGCAGGTCGCGTTGCAATGTTGGCTGGGGGCGGTGCAACGGATGCTGGACGCGTTGCAACGTTGGCTGGGGGCGTTGCAACGTTGGCTGGAGGCGTTGCAACGGGAATGAGAAGTTGTAACAAGGTTTTCGTAGGTGAACCTGCGGAAGGATCATTGTCGATGCCGCACAAACCAGGATTGACGCGCGAACGAGTCCACAAATATTGATTTTTCTGTGTGTCTCTTTGTTGCTCTTTATTTTAGTTATATTCATTGATTTCTCTGTAGTGATGCTCTTTTTATTTGAAATATCATGACAATTTAGAGTGTATGTTGTGACCCATATGATATTCGTTAATTTGGTGTATCTTTTTAGATGGTTTATATATATTATAATGTATTTAAGGAGTTAATTTAAAATTATAATATGATATATAAATTTATAATATGATTTATAGTATGCCAAAATATTATTAGGATATTATTTTTTAATTTAATGTGTTTGATTCATTCAATTCTATTAATTACAACTAATCAGTTATGTAATTTGATTTTATTAAGATAAATATTTCATCATTTAATATTTTATTTGATTCATTACATTACATTAATCATAACTTCAAATATTTAATTTAATTAGAGTAAATATCAAATTATTTTAAATTTTATTTGATACATTAAACCAAATTAATTATAACTAATTTATTATTTAATTTGATCGAGATAAATATTAAATTATTTAATAAATAATATATAAAGCAATGAAATAAATGAACTCAATTAATTCAATTTATTATCTTATTATTTTGTATATTCTTTTTCTCCTTCTTTATTTTGTACTTCAAGTAAAATATTTTATAATTTTTTATTTTTTTATCTTAATTTTGTTAATATTTTTCTATGATTTTGTTTTATATTAATTTTTTATTTATTTTGATTAATAATTCTTAAGGGTATTATTATTTTATTTAAAGATAATTTAAATTTTTTATAATATTTTTATAAAAGTTGACTAATAGGTTCTTTTTTAAAATATTTTTTTTAAATTTGTTTAATAAGATCGTATTTTGTTTTTTCTCTTTCATCCTTTGTATTAATTAATTATATTAATCTTCTATTGCAATACATTTTTGATCTACTTCACACATTATTTTTTCTATTTTCTTTTACTTTTTTTAGTTGCTCTTTTTATTTTATTTTTAATTGTTTATTTTACTTTTACTTCTTATATATAGAGTTATTATTATAAAGTTCTTTTTGAATTTAAGTGGTTTTTTAGGTTATATTTTACCATTGATGCTTTTATTTTGTTTAGTGTATTCTTTTTAGTTTGTGTTTAATATAATAATCTGTAAATAACTATTCTATTATATAAAAATAAAATTTCTGCGCTTAATGATAAAACTGTCGTGGCATGTTTTCTGATAGTGTTTTTCGATTTATTTCTTTTAACTCATTAAATTCAATTTATTATAATAAATTAATTATATCAACTAATTGATTTGGTTAATCATTTAAATGTCATACAAGTTATTATGATTTCTATCAATCAATTAATTGTAATTCAAATTGAATGATTATTTTGTTATAAAATTATTATTTTCTAATCAATTTATGAGCAATACATATATTAATTATAATCGCAAATTAAGATATTCTACATTAAATGACTTATATAATGGTCATCTCATTTATTATCATAAATATTGAATTAAATAAGTCATTATTATTTTTTATTTAGAATTAAATGAGAATAAAACTAGAGATACTATTTTATTTGACCTTTAGGATTTAATGGGTGTCACCCTCAAATATAAATAGTAACTTCTGGATTTTGGTCTCCAACACATCAAAGCCACCTCCGTAACTCTTTTTCCATAAAAGGAATTGCGATTCAACTCTATCAGGGATACAGAAGGTTTTCGAAGAACAAGAGAATGGTCTGAATTTGCACGAATTCTAAATGTTCGAACTTACGATATTGTTTCAGTTGGTTGTTGTTACGAGAATGATTCTAATCTATACGTGTCTAAGGACTATAATAGATTAAATATTATAATTTTAAGTAGTTTATTTCTAATATTGGTATTTGATTAAATTAGTTTTAGAAAAATTTAAATTGTTGACTCAATTTATATATTATTACTACTATTCTTTTTGAATATATTAATTTTATATTTTTTAATATAAAATTTCTTTTTTTTTCTGATTTTTAAGTTTATTTTCTTTCTTGGATATATGTATCACTTTTTTTTCTCATTTTATATTTCAGATTAGTAATGTAAATTATTAAGAAAATGTATTTAAAAAAAGAAAAAAATATTAAAACATCACTATTAAAAAAAAAAAAGAAAGATACGTGAAAAAAAGAAAAACGAAAAATTAAAACATTACTATTAGAAAAAAAACTGTTAATATGCATATGAATGGGGTCGGGATTGAAGAATATATATGGATATAAAAAATAAAATATTATTGCATGATTGTAGAATAAAAAAATCATATATATAAAACGAAATAATTAATATATGTGATTTAAATATTTTTAATAATCGATAACATAAAGTTTAATAAAATATAATTTTTATATTTTTTTTTATTTATATATATGTATAGAATTATTTATGTATATAGATATATATTTAGAAAATTTACCGTAATTAATATATATATATATATATATATATATATATATATATATAATTATTTAACAAAATTAATATATAAGGTTATGAAAAATTCCATTCAAATTTGACAAAAACAAGATAATTTAAATGAAAATGGTTTTCATGGATAATAAGGTAAGTTGGTTATTTTTCATGATTCTTTCAAGTGATGCTAGGTCCATTTTATAAATATTTTTTATTCATATTTTAAATTTATTTGATAAGTAAACCCTTGCATGAATCAAAGACAGTGCGATTTTATAGATTTATAAGTGCTAATAGTCTTTATATTTAATTTTTTTTATAGTGTGATAATAGCCAATATATTTGTTGGTGGATTTAACTATTACTATATTATTTATGATCACATTCAGTATATATGTCTAATTTATTAAAGAAAATAAATTATTAAAACTGATTAATAACTATTTTAGAGTTAATCCAATTAATACTAGATTAAAAAAAATAATATATAACATGTTACTTTTTTATTAATCAAATTAGTATAATTTAAATTAATTTTAAAAGATAATTTAAAATTATAATTTCAATCTTATGACATGCATGTTACGGGTAATTATACTTATCTACTTAATATACTAAAACTGGGTTTTCTCCCAACTAATGAAGGTGAGGTGCCGATCTCTCGTGACTCCGTTTTCCCTCCAAAATGAATACACTTTTCTCTATTCTAAATTATTTTATACAAAATATCTTTATTATAATCATATTATAATTAATATTTAATGAATAATACATAATTATACTAATTTAGAAACATATCTTTATTATAATTATATCAAATCAATATTTAATGCATTATTAAACTACTTATCAATTATCAATCGAAAATATTTTTAATCATTTTAATAATAATAATAATAATAATAATAATAATAATAATAATAATAATAATAATATAATAATAATAATAATAATAATAATAATAATAATAATAATAATAATAATAATAATAATAATAATAATAATAATTATATGATAATGGCACCTGTTATTAATAACTAATTTATATTTCTCTAAATAAATTTATTTTAAAAAATATCTTTATTATGACTATATTACAATATTACAATTAATATTTAATGAATAATGCACAATTATATATTATATAAAAATCATATTTTTGCACTTAATAACAGAAATGATGCGACATATTCTTAAGGTGTTTCTTGATTTATTTCATTTAATTCGTTAAAGCAAATTAATTATAATTAATTAATTATATCAATTAATTAATTTGATTAGATATTCAAATTTTACCATTTATTATAATTAATTATATCAATTAATTAATTTAATTAATTATATTAATTATTTGATTTAATTGGAGTAAATATCGAATTATTTAATAAATAATAAATATGATAACAGAATATATAAATTAATTTAATTAGTTTATTTTTCTCAATACCCTCTATTTATACAAGATCAAATATTTTTTACTCATTCGCTTTCTTTTTTCCCTCTCTCTCTCCCTCCCTCCCTCCCTCCTCCTTTCTCTCTCGTGTTTAGGTACAATTTTTGTAATTTATTGAATTTTTGTTTCTTTTATCTTTATTTATATATTTTATTTTTTTATATTTTTTAAAATTTTTATTTATTTTAATTGCTTATTATTAGGTGCACATTTTTTTTTTAGCTTCTGATTAACAAAAAAATGTGTGATTTTTATGTTGTTTTTAAATAATTTTGCTATAATTTTGTTTTGTATATATGTGTGTGTATTGTCTTTTTTTTATGATTCACAATTAATATATACATTGTTTGTGTATGTGGTTTATATGTTAATATTTTTATTGATTCTCTTTATTTTATTTTATTTTTTTGTGTGTCTCTTTATTGCTCTTTATTTTAGTTATATATATTCATTGATTTTTCTTAATTGGTGCTCTTTTTATTTGAAATATCGTGACAATTTAGAGTGTATGTTGTGACCCATGTGATATTCGTTAATTTGGAGTATCTTTTTAGATGGTTTATGTTATTAAGTAATTTATTTCTAATATTAGTATTTGATTAAATTAGTTTTAGAAAAATTTAAATTGTTGACTCAATTCATATATTACGACTATTCTTTTTGAATATATTATTTTTATATTTTTTAATATAAGATTTCTTTTTTTTCTGATTTTTAAGTTTATTTTCTTTCTATTTTATATTTCATATTAGTAATGTAATTATTAAGAAAAATGTATTTAAAAGGAAAAGAAAAAAAATATTTAAACATCACTATTTTAAAAAAAGAAAGATACGTGAAAAAAGGAAAATGAAAAATTAAAACATCATTATTAGAAAAAAATTGTTAATATACGTATGAATGGAGTTGGAATTGAGAAATATATATAGATATAAAAAATAAAAAATTATTGCACGATTGTAGAATAAAAAATAATCATATATATAAAACGAAATAATTATAACAAAAAATAATTAATATATGTGATTTAGATGTTTTTAATAACCGGTAACATAGAATTTAACAAAATATAATTCACATATTTTTTTATTTATGTATATGTATAGAATTATTTATGTATATATCATCATATTAAGAAAAACTACCGTAATATATATATATATAGAATTATTTAACAAAATTAATATATAAAGTTATGTAAAGTTCTATCCAAATTTGACAAGAACAAGACGACACATAGAAATGGTTCTCATCAGTGATGGAATCAGAAAATTTTGATAGTGGAGGCAAAATTGATATAACATGATAATAATTTTTATAATAAAAATAATATGTATATATAAAAAATTAAATATTAAATTATTTATTAACCACTATATAGCTGTGTATAAATATATTTATTATTTAATTTATTTTTAATGTGTATTTTATATTTTAATATATATTTTATACAGATAATTATTTTTTATATACATATAGCATGATTATTGTTATGATTATATTTTGTTATTATAAAATATAATTAGCCTTCAAAATATCTAATATACAAATTAAAACACTAAAATAGTAATTTAAATAATAATATATAATTTAAAATTCTATTCTTTTAGGTTTTATATTTTTAAAAAATTAAGTAATTTTTTTCTTAATACTACCATAAAAAATTTTCTCTTTCCATATATATTACTAAAAAATTATTTAAAAATTTACTTCCCAAAACAATTAGAAGCCGACTTTTATTGATATTCATAGTTAAAAAAGTTCTTTCAATTAATATAGTTGTTACGCAAAAATTAAAGCTAATTTAAAAAGAAGATAAATAATATTCTATTGAGTTGATTTTTAAAAAAGAACACTAATTTCGTTTAAATCTGAGAATTGATCATTCTAACAAATATCTAATATAAAATTTTTAAATTGACGATTAAGTACCAAAGTTGAGTAAACAATTATTATGGGGTCAAATTTAAGAATCTAATGGGGCAAATAAATATTATTATCATATACTACTAAAAAAAAATTCTAAATTGTAGAGGGGGCGCTTGCCCCCACACCAATATACTTGGAACCGTCCTTGATTCTCATGGATAGTAAAGTAAGTTGATTATTTTTTATGATTCTTTCAAGTGATGTTAGGTCCATTTTATAAATATTTTTTGTTCATATATTTTAATATTTTTAATAACCGATAACATAGAGTTTAATAAAATATAATTCATATATTTTTTTATTTATGTATATGTATAGAATTATTTATGTATATGTATATATATTAAGAAAAACTACCGTAATATATATATATATATATATATTTAACAAAATTAATATATAAGGTTATGGAAAGTTTCATCCAAATTTGACAAGAACAAGATGACTTACATAGAAATAGTTCTCATGGATGATAAGGTAAGTTGATTATTTTCCATTATTCTTTCAGGTGATGCTAGGTCCAATTTATAAATATTTTTGGTTCGTATTTTAAGTTTATTTGATAAGTAAACCCTTGTACGCGAACAAAGACAGTGCGATTTTATAGATTTATAAGTGCTAATAGCTTTATATTTAATTTGTTTTATAGTATGATAATAACTAATACATTTATTATTGGATTTAATTATTACTATATTATTTATGATTACATTCAATATATATGTCTGATTTATTGAAAAAATAAATTATTAAAATTGACTAATAACTATTTTAGAGTTAATCTAATTAATACTAAATTAAAAAAAATAATATATAATATGTTACTTTTTTATTAATCAAATTATTATAATTTAAATTAATTTTTAAAAAAATAATTTAAAATTATAATTTCAATCTTATGAGATGTATGAATAATTATACTTGTTTGAATAAAAAATCCATTGACACACGAGTAATATTAATTGGATTAATATCGAGGATAAAGGAGGGAAATAAAGCGAGGGAGTGGAAGGAACCAAAAGAATGGTTGTTGGGAAACCATTGGCGGCAGGACGCCTATCCATTTCATGGAATCCGTGGAATCTGAATGTTAAGCCAATTCCACTTGCCACATTCAACTTCGCTCTTCGGTTGCAACCACCAACTTACCTCAATTTCCATGTTAGAGCATCTTGTTTTCCCGCTTCTTCCCCTCTTCCCCAGAACGATGATCTCCAAGCTCTCTTACAGGTTACTACTTTTAGATTTTCCATTGAAACAATTCATTTCTTCATTGTTATCGATGAATACCTAGGTCTTGTGTTGCAGATTCTTCCATCCGATTTGCATGACAATCTCCTCAATGAACCGGACAGGGCTCAACTCTTAGAGGTCACTACCTCACTTTTCAATTTACATTCCTATTTAATTTACCGTTTTCCGCTTTTTTAATTAGAAAATATTTCATTTTGGTTTAGGGTTTGCTTTTTTCCTTAATGCATATAATTTAATTATTCATGACATGGGCTATATGGCAGTAATTTGATGCTCTTTTTGGTGTTTCATAGGTTATATTGGATTTGGGTCGTTTGCCAGAGGCACGTTATCTTGGTAAAGAAGGAGGGCAATATATAAGGGAGTCTGAGGTGACCATGCATGCAATTCTAGTTACTCATGCTTATGCTTCCTATTTTTGGATTCAAAATCTCTTCATTTATTGTTATAAGTTTCTTTAAGAATATGCATTATTTTCAAGCTGAATATATGAAAAAAATTAATTGCTGAAGTTTTCTAATGTATTGAAAATTGAGTTTGCAAACAAGAAATTTGCCTTGGAGTGGTTATGTGATCTCTTGACAAATGTATAGCCAGGTAACTGTGAAAGAGCTGGAATATGCTCGACAAGCTGTTGGAGAGTTCGGCAGGGACAATAGAGCCGGCATCGAGGGTACATTGCACAGAATATCTGCAATACGAAGTAGGAAAGGTGGCATAGTTGGCTTGACATGCCGAGTTGGAAGGGCAGTCAGTGGCCAGATTAACATGGTTTATGACCTGCTTCAATACTGGAAGAGCATTTTATTTGTGGGAAGGTGTAGCAACACTACCCATATTGTGTACTAAGTGATTTCAATCGATGTTATGAGATAGGTGGAAATTGTTCATAATTGAAGTGCAAATGTGCTCCCTATGAAAGTGATTCATCATTTATTAGATAAGAAATTAATTTTGATATGATCTTCTTCATGTTTGCTTTATATATTATACTTGTACAACTGTGGTTGTGCTTCATCCAATTGCCATTTGGAGTTGAATTTAAACACTCGAAGGATTGGATTCTTTGTTTGTGGTTGTTTATTGGAAGATATGATAGAATCCCTTTACTCTAGGGATTTCTAATTTTTCATTGTGAAATCATCTATTAATGGTAAAAGTCATCTATCATGGTCTGATGACTTGCTCATCTCACAGCTTAGTAAAGTGTCTAAATTTCTTTGTAAATTTTGATAACCGATTCCCCTTTTTTCTTGTTCTTTCAGGCCTGGGGTTGGTAAGACTACTGTTATACGAGAGATTGCTCGTGTACTGTCAGATGAATTTCACAAGAGAGTGGTACATTGACTTTCTGTATCTTATGTCACTCTTTTCTCCTCAAAGTACACCTTTTGTGTGTCTATATATATTGTAGATCAGTTCGTGATAAAATGAATGCTTGCAAATGTCATAGGTAATTGTTGATACCAGCAATGAAATCGGAGGTGATGGCAATATTCCGCATGCTGCAATAGGGAGTGCACGAAGGATGCAGGTACCTGAGCCATCAATGCAACATAGAGTGATGCTTGAGGCAGTAGAAAATCATATGCCTCAGGTGATTATAGTTGATGAGATTGGCACAGAAGCCGAAGCTCATGCTTGCCGATCAATTGCTGAGAGAGGAATCATGCTTATCGGGACTGCTCATGGACAACAACTTGAGAATATCATGAAGAATCCAACACTCTCGGATCTGGTTAGTTTTGATCCTTACATTATAATATTATTGTGGCAATAACATTTAAGATTTTGTTGTCGCTCTCTTTCAAGAACTTGAGCACTCTAGCTTCATTACATGGCACTCTAGCTTTACTACCTGTACATTCTTGGATGTAAGCTTTAGCTGTACTAGCTGCTTTCTTGATCGGCAAATGGGTGTCAGTTATAAAATTTCAAGACAACTCTCTAACTTGTTCTGATTTAGTTTGGCTATTCATTCGTGATTTGATTTTAAAATTTGCTGCGAGTATTGTTCTGATGACCTGCAAGTTTTAAGTGGCAAAAACATGCAATTCATTAGAGTGTCTCATTCTCTCTTTTTTCACTTATTTCCTCATTTGTAATTGTTTCCCTCTATTAAAAGAGCCTGAGACTGCATTTGTTTTTTTATGCTGTAGTAGAAATTTCATAAGAAGCTCACAATTAAGCTAAAAAATTATAACACTCATTCAGTTGAATTGTGTGTATTATGCAACCCAGCAGAGTGTAACATCAACATTCACCTCCTCTTGTTTTGCCAGATTGGTGGAATAGGAGCTGTTACTCTGGGAGATGCAGAAGCTAGAGCAAGAAATTGTCAGAAGACAATTCTTGAAAGGAAAGCTCCTCCAACATTTGATTTCCTGATCGAGATGAGAGACAGATACTACTGGCTTACACATCAGGTATGCTAATTCATCATCATCATCATCATCATCATCATCATCATTATTATTATTATTATTTATTTTTTTTACTGTTGATCATGAGAAACTCCTGTCTCGGAGACAGCTAAATTCTGATTGTGACTTTGCAATCTTGAAACAAAAATAAATATTAATTGCTGGCACATTAATAACCTGATTAACAAAATAGATTGAGTCGTTCCCAGTGTACCTTTCACTGGTACAAGCCCCAGTTAATGGTTTGATACATGACTTGTTTACTTGGCATCCTAATAACAACTTGTTAAGTTATTTACCCTAGAAAACATATTAAAGACATACAAAAGTGTTGCTAATTTGATATGTTGCTTGTTCAAGTTTTGGTATGTTCATATGAGTTGAATTTAACTTGTTCATGCTTTCCATCTGCAGACAGACAAAAGTGTTGATATGTTGCTTAGAGGCAAAATTCCTCAAGTTGAGGTAATTCTTTAGTTTCGTGTGTGTGTGTGTGGTTTATTTGATCGGAACTCCTTATTTTGTGCATAGAAAATAAAATAATAATTAGGACAATTTTTTGCCAGGTATATGATTACTCTATACTATATTTCTGAACGATATATTCAAACGAGCTTCTACTTCAATTCAGAGTCATGGTGTCATCTTTTCTTTTTCTCTTCTCTTTTGCAGGTAAGAAAAAGAGATGAAAAATGCAAGGTTGTAATAGAAAAATCCAAACCATATGATAAATGTCAATTTTAATTTTCTTTGAGGGATTATTGTGTTGACATTTTCAAATATTGAAGGACAAATTTGGTAACCAACATCTTTAGAAGATTAAAGAGGTGGGTGATGTAAGAAGTATTATCATAATGACTAGAAGTTAGAAATAGTTTTGCATTTTTATCTGTTATCTATGTATTTAGGTTTATTTTTAGTGTGGCTATGTAGGCGTGACAATGAGTGGGGTAGGATAGGGTAGGATTTAAATCCCACCCTAACCTACCTGCAGGTTTAAATCCCTCAATTCGACTAACTCACATCCTAAACCTCTCAACCTGATCCCACCCTAACCTACCTGCAGGTTTAAATCCCTCAATTCGACTAACTCACATCCTAAACCTCTCAACCTGATCCTACCCGATCTAATCTGCCAAAAAAAGGAAACAAATTATTTCCACTCATACAATATTTGGTCCTTCCTTATTTCATAATATCAAATATTCGTGTATTATTAGCTAATTGAATTATTAGCTCGATGACACTAAGGCTGCGTTTGTTTACAGAAACAGGGATACAGAGACATAAAATCGTATTTGATAGAAGAGACATGGACAAGAATAATGTGTCTAGAGACACTGAATTAGTGTATTTTGTGTCCATCTTGACAAGAATGACACAGAAACACTAATAAGGGAAGGTTTAAATCTCTACTTGTTCACTCATGCATATGTATACTTTTATGAATTACATATTAATAACTAGATTTTAACCTGCCAGTTGTGTGGAACTAAACTGAATTAATTTTTATATATAAGAAAGTATTTAATAAAGAAACCTTAAAAATTAATATTAAATCTAAATAAAATTGTAAAGACATTATATATATTCTAGTGTTTGAAAGGGTTTATTATCTAATATATATGTTTAATAAATTTAAATACTATAGTGTAAGAATAAAGCTATTAGATGTAATGAAATAGGAATATAATATTTCAATAATTAAAAATAATATCTATGTTTTTATGAATTATGACATAATGTATTTTTAACATTATTATTATAACATCTAAATAATATTAAAAATATAAATTGTTGAAAACAAAATGATGTATAAATAACAAAGACAATATATAATTGATAAGCACAATTATATCAAAAATAAAAATAATAGTTATTAAAGGTATAGAATAATTTACATAGAAATAAAAAGTTTAAATATTAAAAAGTAAGATTAAACACTACATATAAAGAATAAAAAATAATATGATGACAGAAAATGATAAAATAATAATTTTACTAAAATGTTTACGTAGCAATATTAGAAGTCATCTAATATGTCAATAATTCCTTGTGTCATTATTTGATTTTATTTTTTATAGATAGATAGATAGATAGATAGATAGATAGATAGATTAATTTTTGTAAAACAAAATTTACTCTCCAAATAGGATATGAAATATTAGAATTCAGATTATTGATATGAATTAATATTTTTTATATTATACTTTTTTTTAGAAATAGATAATTTTGTGTGTGAAATTATGAGATTAATGCTAGATTGATTATATAAATACTATTCCTTATGGTAGTATAAATGTGTTTAAAATAGATGCTTTTTTCTATATTGTTGCATGAATAATATGGTAATTTTATATGAAACCTAAAAGCAGAGACGGATCTAAAAATTTTAATATGGAGTGCCGTATTTTAGACGAATTTTTTAATTATTTTTTTATTATATTTTTTCATTCTATAAAATAATTTAGACATAATATATAGTTATTGAGTTAGTTAATATATATATATATATATATATATATATATATATATATATATATATATATATATATTTTCACAATTTTATTTTTAGCATGAAAGCTATAAAAAATAAACATAACGATATCAGTAGTACATTATGAAATTACAAAATATTAATCATTTATAGTGTGTTTAGTTAAAACATTATAACATATCTTATTAACTAAAATTAATTCTTTTAAAAATTTTAAAAATTTATAAACAAATTATAAACTATTGATTAGGTGAAAGATACAGTACTCTTATAGAACATCTTTATAAAATTTTTTCTTTTAATAATATACATTTAAAAGAAAAATGAATATTTTTTTATAATAAAAGAACATTTATAGTACACAATGTAATTACTAAAATATAACTACGTAAGTCATTATTAATATTTTATATAATAATATAAATGTTACATATGTTAATATTAAAAAAAAATTTTTTTATTAATAAATATAGAGATGATTATAGAAAAACTAATTTAAAAAGTATAAAGATTTGAGTGTATGATATTGAATTGGTTAAGTAAAAAATATTATTAAGTTAAATAATTGAGATATAAATCCATCACATAATGAAAAATAATATATATATATATATATATATATATATATATATATATATATATATATATATATAACTACTAAATTATACAATATTTTTTATTTTTTTAAACACATATATCATATATAAGTATAATTTCTTAAAAATTTTGGAGAGATTCGTTTTTGCCTAAAAGCTTAGGAAAGTTTTCAAATATACCGGTACACTGGTGCTTTAATGATTTTTAATTGTTGATTTTAATTATATATTATATATATTTTTTATAATTAAAAACAACGGTTAAAAATTCCTAAAATACCGGTATATCAATACACTTGAAAGTTTTTCAAAAACTTATGTGTCATTCAATCACCATAACGCTACTTTGGATTCTCTTTTGAGTAAAGTGTTGTTTTTGTCCCCAACGTTTGGGGTAAATCCTAAAATTGTCCCTAACGTTTCATTCGTCCTATTTTTGTCTCCAACGTTCTAAAATTGATTCAACGTTACCCCACCATTAATTCCACTCATGGAACACTAACGGAGATCCCTACGTGGACGCGTGACGTTAGTAACCCCAAACGTGTGCATTGATTGGGGGTTCACTTCGCGCGTAATGTTTTCTTTTACCATACGAAACGCTTGCATAAGGGAAACGAAACACTTCACATTCCACCCACACCTCCTGAACCCTATCGATCATTTCTCCTCTATTCTTCGCGCTTGAGTACAAAGGAAGAAGACGGATTGAAGCGAGTTGGTGGTTTGGTGCTCCCTACACACGAGAGCTTTGCCCCGTCTTGGTGGTACTGAAAACTTTGAAACGGCACAGAGCGAAAAGGTATGTGCAATGTATGTTTGATTTTCGTTTGACTGTAATAGCTGATGCAAGTAAAGATGTTAATGCATAGGGTTTCTGCGATTGCAATGTTATTGCTTTTAGGGTTTGGGGTTTTTGATGTAAGTAGAATCTTTTGAACCTGTGTTTCTGCATATTGATTACCGTTGGTTTATGGTTTGTGTAATAGGAATAGTAGCGGAAGAGATGAGTCATTTTAGTGTGAAAATTTATCACCAGGGGATGTTTCGGTTTGAAGGAGGTATTGTTAGGTATTTGGGTGGGGAGACGTCCATTGTAGACTACTGTGATGAGGATGAATGGAGTTTGATTGAGGTGTATGAAATAGTGAGTAGACAGGGGTATTTGAAGAAGGATATTGCTGCGATGTGGTATAAAGCTGTGAATGCTGGGTTAGAGGAAGGATTGACCATGCTTAAAACTGATAAAGATGCAATGGATATGGCAAGAATTGGGGGTAAAGGATGACATGGTTGAGGTTTATGTTGTGCACAAGACAAGTGAGGTGGGAGAAGTTGTGCAACCTGGGAAAATTACTGCTCCTGCTGAAGAAGGTGATCAAGCTGGGCCTAGTCTAATTGTTGTGTATGATGGCCCTGGTGTTGGGTCAAAGGCAGCTACTGATGGGCCAACTGATGGGCCTACTGATGGGCCTACTGATTGACCTACTGAAGTGGAAGAGGTTGGGTCTATGAGTGAGGGATCATGTGAGGTTGTTAAGAGTGATGATGCTATTGAAGAAGAGGAGGAGGGGAGTGAGACATCTGAAGATGATGACTATGAACCCAGGGGGAGTGAAAGCTCATGGACTTCTGATTCGATTGCTGAGAATGCATCAACTCACAGCTTTGGTAGTCTTGATTTTGATGACAGTGATGATGAGAGGGAGGGAGTTGAAGGCTTAGTAGATGTGAACATCACAGAAGAGGGAGAAAAACAGTCTACACCCAATCAGTCTCATGGTCAATCATCACAACCAGCTGCACGAAATCTTGCTAAGGAAAAAATTGTAGGGGAATTTGGTGATGAGGATACAGGTTATAACAGTGAGGAGTTCCTAGATACTCCATTTAGTGATGATGAGGATGACACGGGAAAGAGGTATCCCATACACAGGCCGTTGAAGAACATGAGTGAATACACTTGGGAGGTGGAAACTTTGTATGTGTCAAGGGAGGAGTTCAAAGACTGTGCCACTGCATATACTGTCAGTAGTGGCAGTGGTTTGAGATTCACAAAGGTGGATCTGAAGAGGGTTAAAGTGGAATGTGTGGAGGGATGTGAGTGGTACGCATATTTTGGAAAGATGAAGCATGAGCGAAGTTGGCAGTTGAAGAGTTGCAACAACAAGCACAATTGCTCTAGGGAATTGAAGATTGGAATCATGCATGCAAAGTGGCTGAGTAAGGTTTTCTTGAACAAAATTGCTGAGAACCCGAAAATTAAGTTAACCACATTAATGAGGAAAGCATACACAAAGTGGAATGTGGAGTTGACCAAATCTAAGGCCTCCAGGATCAGACAGTTTGCTCTGGATGAGTTGCAGGGGACATATGTGGAACAGTACAGAAGATTGTATGACTACTGTCATGAGATACTGAGGACCATCCCTGGGTCATCAGTGCATCTGAAAGTTCAGAGGCCTCCTGAGTTTGCTTCTGAAAGACCAATGTCAGGGGTAGATTTAAGACCCAGGTTTGAGAGGATCTATGTGATGTTGGATGCTTGTAGGAGGAGTTTTATGGCTTGTAGGCCAATGATTGGGTTGGACGGGTGTTTTCTGAAAACACCTTGTGGAGGTTGGCTCCTGACTGCAATGGGTTGGGACCCAAACGATCAAATCCTGCCAATAGCATATGCAGTTGTGGAAGCTGAAACCAAGGACTCATGGACATGGTTTCTCCAGCACCTATGTGATGACCTGGGAGTTGACAAAATCAGGACCTACACCTTCATGGCTGACCAATAGAAAGTATATGTGTTTTATTTTGTTTGATACTTAATTACAAGTGTTCTAGTTTCCATGTAACAATCTATGCTCATTCTTTTTATATATTCAAAACAGGGATTGGTGCCAACTTTTGAGGAGCTTCTGCCTGAGATTGACCATAGATTTTGTGTCAGACATCTGTATGCAAATTTCAAGAAGAGATATCCAGGAATCCAGTTGAAGCTAATGATGTGGAATGCTGCCAAGGCAACTTATCTTCAAGAATGGGAAAGGAGGATGAGTGAGATACAGAAGGTGGATCAGGGAGCATACAACTATCTTATGGAGATTCCAAAGAAGCGCAAAGTCACTCCAAACCCAACTGTAACAATATGTCATGATGTGTTTATTCTTTTTCTTATTTGTGTCTTTGGTTGTTTAGGTCATTGAATTATCTCCCTATCTATTTTGTGTCCATGTTAACAATGTTGCTACTTCTACTTCAAAGGGGAGAAAAAGGCAAGGAGTCAGAAAAAGTTCCAGACTATCTGCCAAGACAGATTTTGGTAAGGCTGCTGATAGTGGAAGTAGGAAGCAAAAGGGCAGCAAGAACAAACCACCCTCACACCCAAAGAGGAAGCCAGCTGTGAGCTCCTAACAATCACATGTTGCTTCGGAAAGGACCAAAGTGAATCATTCACAGTCTACTTCTGCACCAGCCCAACAACTCCAAGGGTTCTGCCAAGCCCAGTGAAGAGGGTGACCTAGTCTCAGCTCAGGTTCATGGCCAAGACACCACCAAGAGCATGGAAGAATGTGAAATGACTTTGTTTCACTTGTTACAACTTTTGTATTTTGCCTTTTGTATCAACCTAAGAACTATGGTTGTTGGTTTCACTAATTTCAATTTGGTTTTGCTGCTGCTACTACAAAAAACTATTTAGCATCTATGTTGACTTATATTTCCAGTTCTAAGACATCTACTTAGGAATGTATATATCTTAAGTTGCTGACTAATGCCTATCTATGCCATATGGTTGAGGTTAATGCTTTATGTTGGCTCTGTTTCACTGTTTCATTTAATCATTTTTGCTGATAGTTACCTCCCTGTTTGTACCATGAGAATGTAAACTAAACACATAAAAGTGGATAACAACAAATTTTCATTCAAATTCGTTCAATCAACAGGTTACATTACACACCAAAATATAGACAACACATTGTCAACACATTACACTAGCCACTATGTTCTGCAGCCTTAATGCAAAAAGAACCTCCCATTTCTTGTTGATGAAAATTTTTCACACAGTAAAATTATAGCACATGTCCATCCAACCAGACCAACTGCTACTACCATTCTCAACATCCTCTCAACTGTTGTCACTTTACTCTTCAAGCCTGTGATTCTTCTTTTCAATCGAGCAACTTGTGGCTCTTGCTCCGACTCTGTCCATACAAAGTACCCACACTCTTCTCCAATCTAGGCAAAAACCAAAAGAAAATCCCAATCAGAAAACCAAATAACAGCCATACCCAGATGCAAAGTTTTCTACTTACCCCATAGTTAAACCAGGGGAAAAGTTTACCAGAGTGGATAAAGGCATCCACGTAGGTATCTCTGTTAGTGTTCCGTGAGTGGAATTAATGGTGGGGTAACATTGAATCAATTTTGGAACGTTGGGGACAAAAATAGGACGAATGAAACGTTAGGGACAATTTTAGGACTTACCCCAAATGTTGGGGACAAAAATAACACTTTACTCATTCTCTTTTTATATGTAATAGATAATAGATAGATAGATAATAAATATATTATAATGGATAGATAGCTAGATAGATGTGAATTAAGCGAGTAAGATTGGCTCGACACCCAAATCTGACTTTATTCTCCACAGATTAGATTGCCAACTTATCCTAACTGGTTTAGAGCAAGTTAGATACCTACAAGTACGGGTGGTGCTATCAGTCCTATGACTATGAAAACAATAATCAGGAAATATATAAACCATCCAATCAACAATTAACAAGTAGCACAATTTGAAGAACTGATTTTTTACCATACAACATATTTCCTTACAAGTTTTTAATTAATCCTACTTACAATGTGTACCGTAAGATATTACACTTGACAATATAAAAAAAGGACTAATTTTCACTTAATAAGTAAAAGTGTTCAAATTAAAAAAAGAAATTTTTAGAAACCCTTTTTTTCCGGTGGAAAGTTGAACTAAAGCGACGTGGCATATGAGTGTCTATCTTTGCCGTAATAGAAATTATTGCGGGCCCGGATTCTGGACTCGGGGGCCCAATAGCGAGGCAAACTTTGGGCCCAATCCATCAGGGCTCGGCCTCAGAAATCGAATCAATTTGGAAAATTCGCTCGTGCCATATCTAGCGTTAAATGTCCCAGATACGCATTGTATCTTTCTGATTTGAGGAGGATTTGAGCATTGCAACCCATACATAGGGAAGCCTCTTACTATCTTTCCAGTTTTTTTACTGGTTTTTTACAGAGAAGTTTTTATCGGTTTGATTTTCAAAACCTTGACTGGGAGAGCCCTTTTCCAATTCCTAGGGGTCTCGGAACAAAACCCTTCTTCAACCTAATGAAAAAAGGGATCACCTTCCAATGGACAGAGGAATGCGAAGCTGCTTTTCTACACTTTAAAAAGCTTTTATCAGAACCACAATGTTACCAAAATCACAGGTGGGGAGCCATTGTTCCTATATCTTGCAATCTCTGACGAGGCCATGGGGGAGGCCCTCATCCGAAAGGAGGATAAGCAACAACTTCTGATATACTTCATTAGCAAAGTATATTAAAACGTGAAAACACGGTATTCACAGCTGAAGAAATTAGCCTTCGCCTTGCTCATCTCTTCGAGATGGCTAAGGCAATACTTCCAGAGCCACCAAATCATGGTCCGCACTGTCCATCCCATTGGCAGGTGTTACAAAAGCCCGACCTGGAGGGAAGAATGATGATCTGGTCCGTGGAGCTATCGTAGTTCAACATCGCATACCAACTGAGGCATACCATCAAAACCCAAGCCATGGCGGACTTCTTGGCCGAGATAGCCAACTCTGTCTCCAACCTTCCAACTCAATAGTGGGAACTCAACGTAGATGGAACTTCCAACCAAACCTTTGGTGGTGCAAGAATCATCCTGAAAAACTCAGAAGGGCCCTTATATGAGCAGTCCATCAAGTACGAGTTCCCGGTGTCAAACAACTAGGCTGAATACGAAGCCATCATAGCAGGACTTATCCTAGCTAAAGAACTAGGGGTCAAAAGTCTGATGGTCAAGAGTGATTCCTAAGTCATCACGTCAAAGATTAATGGCACGTACCAGGTCTGAGACCCTTTGCTCCAGAAGTACTTGGAGAAGGCCAAGAAATTGGGCACAAATTTTCACAGTATTACAATTCAACACATGCTTCGAGAAAAGAACATCAGGGTAGACTTATTGTCAAAGCTAGCCAGTATTAGGTCCTTGGGAGGAAACCACTCCCTCATCCATGAGGCCATCAGGGAGCCCTCGGTGGCCCTGCTCATAGACATGCAAGGAACTTCCGACTGGACGACCCCCATCAGATGATTCTTGGAGGACAGCGAGCTCCCAGAGAACATAACTGATCAAAAGTGACTGAAGAGGGAGGCCGCCAAGTACACCCTAATCCAGGGAACCTTATATCGAAGAGGAATCTCCCAGCCACTTCTGAAGTGCCTCCGACCCGATCAAGCGAACTACGTATTTAGGAAAGTGCAAGAAGGTTGTTGTGGCTATCACATGGGTGGCAAGGCTCTGGCCCAAAAAATAATGAGAGCCAGTTGCTACTGGCCGACCATAATCCATGACTCAATGCAACTTGTCAAGTCATGTGTCAACTGTCAGGAGAATAGAAACTTTCATAAGGTCCCCGTTGAGGAGCTAACTCCCATTACAAACTCCCGACCATTCGCAATATAGGGAATCAACCTTTTGGGCCCTTTCCCTATGGCCCCAGGGCAACTTAAATACCTAATAGTAGCGATTGACTACTACACCAAATGGGTGGAAGCCGAGACCCTTGCCACAATCACAGAAACCCAATGCAGGAAGTTCCTTTGGAGGCATGTAATCAATTAATTTGGAATCTCGGATATCGTGATCACTAACAACAGCACCCAATTCGCCGATAAAAAGTTCTAAAGTTTCCTCGAAGGACTGGGGATCTGACAACGTTTCTCTTTGGTAGAACACCCACAAGCCAACGGCCAAGTTAAAGCTACTAACAAGGTAATTCTGAAAGGCATCAACAAGAGGTTGAAGAAGAAGAAGGGTGACTGGACAGATGAACTCGGATCGGTCCTCTGGTCATACCGCACCAGCTCACAATCAACTACCATAGAAACGCCCTTTCGCTTAACTTATGGCACGTAGGCCATAATTCCAGTAGAAACCAGGGAGCCCAGTCCCAAATTCCTTCTCAGAGTCACCAACTATGAAGTAGAAAAAGACCTACTAGACAAAGTTCGGGAATTCGCCCACCTGAGAAAATTGGCCCTCAGGTATAACCAAAGTGTCAAAATGCAGGTATTCGAGAAAGGAGATTTGGTGTTGCAGTGGAATGACATAGGAACTTGAAAGCCAGGAGAAGGGAAGCTCGTGACAAACTGGGAGGGCCCCTACCGAGTCCGCGAAGTATATGGCAAGGGAGCCTATCAACTAGAGCGACTCGATGGTTCCGTCATCCCGCGATCATGGAATGTCGTTAATGGTGCGCGAATTTGTAACTCGCACAACTGAACCGGCAAGTGCACCGGGTCGTCCAAGTAATACCTCAAGTAAATGAGGGTCGAATCCCACGAGGATTGCTTGATTGAGCAAGCTGTGGTCTCTTGCAGATCTTAGTTAGGCGAATAGAAAGATAGTTGTTGGTTGTTGTAGGCGCATAAACAAGCAATAACAATAAAACGTAAAAAACAGTAGTGAGAAATCAGTTAAGACTTCAGAGATGCTTATTCTTCTGGATTAACACGTCATACTAACTACTCAAATGATGAATGATTCTTTCAATTGCAAGGCTGTAAGTGATTAAGCCATTGGTCGTGGTCATTAATCTCCTTAGATCCAAACCAAACACATGAACAGGCTAGATCAATCTGGGAGAGGGTTGATGAATCCATATTTGATGGTAATTTTTGGTTAGAATTGAGTGGATTTCATCATGCAAACCTACATTTATTCCCTTTAATAGCATGCTTTTGAGTTTTCCTCCTAAATTGTGCTTGATTATGAAAACATTCTCTTTTGTGCTTAATTTAATCAATTTTATTCCATTGGCATTCCATTTGATACTTTTATGTTTTTGGTGAGCGATTTCAGATGTAATAAGTAGAAATGACTTGGTAAGAATGGAAGAGAAGCGTGCAAGTAGGAGGAAACATGAAAAAAAAGGAGAAAAGCTTTGCGAAGCGCACAGCCTCTTGTGCGTATGCACAACCTGAGACTTGGCCAAGCGCACACACCTGTGCATACCAGACACCTGTGCGTACGCACAGGTACCAGCGCATGACTTCATTAAAAAGCCACGTGGCTCACGTTTGAAAGGCTTTGGAGGCCTAAATCTGATGGCCTAGTGCTCATATGGAGGGGGCAACACTTGAGGAAACATAGCATATCATTAGGAGTAGTATTAGGTAGTTTTAGGAGGCTTTAGGTTAGTTTTCTCTAGGTTTTCTCTCAACTTTCTTAGGGTTTATATTCCAAGTACTATTTCCATTTTGATCTTGGATTTTTGCTTGCCTCTATTGTAAGTATTTCTTAATTGCTCTCTTTTATTGCTACAATTTTGATACTCTTTCTTGTAGTTGAAGACATATTATTAATATATATACTTTTTGCAATTTTAATTCCTAGTTGATGAATTTGATGATTGATGATTATTATATGCTTGGTTGAGTTGCTATTGTTGCTTTTGATTATTTGTTGCTCATAGTTTCAAGCATTTTTCCAATTTTGCAATGTTTTATGATTATACCCACCAAGTGTTTGTGAAAATGTCAATTTTGATTATGAGGTAAATTTTCACCTCTTGTCTTGGGTAAAATGAGCATATGGGGTACTAGAGTTGTAATGTCCAATATTTAGTGATAATTCTTGGATTGTTAATTGTTCTTGTTTCCACTAACGCTAGCTTTTTGCTAAGGCAATTATTAAGTGAGCTAGGATTTGCGGATTAAGAACAATTATGCTCACTTGACCTATCCTTCGATGTTAAGGGTTAACTAAGTGAGATTAATCCATCATAATTGTCATAGTTGTGGTTACAACAAGGAAAGAATCCCCTAGCTCATCCCAAGCCAAGATCCCAATTATGTTTTGAATCATACATACACATCAATCACTTTCAACCCTTTACTTGTTCATACTACATAGATAGTTCCTTAATTAGTTTATTGGTTTATTAGTTGCAATTTTGACTATTCTTTTATCCCTTTAATTGTTCATTTCTTTATTGAAAATCCCTTGATTATCACAACCAAAATTGTGCACTTGTGGTCACTAGCTCCTTGGGAAGACGACCCAGGATTCTACTCTCGGATAAATTGGTTTTGAATTGTGACATCTCTAATCTAAACTTTGGTTGTGAGTTGCCTTGTTGGTTAGAACTATACATGCAACGTTGAAATCCCATCTTTCCTCCCTTATGAGAAAAAGAATTTCCTAACCGACAATCCGACGAGCACCAAGTTTTTGGCACCGTTGCCGGGGAGCTAGTGCAATAAGTGCTATAATTTTGGTTGTTGTGAATATGTTAATGTTGTAAATAGCACTTTTTGGTCACTTGTTTGCTTTTGTTAGTAGGTATTGTTTATATTTTCTTTTTGACTTTTTCACACTATTACCACAATTCACCCCATGGAACCTAAATACTTATCTTCATAGTCATCAATTCTATACACCATCACCTCCCTATATACAAAACCATAATCCTTACCCTCATGAGTTTGATTGTCAACCTTCATCACCTCAAATTTCATCCTCATACATGGATCAATCCACATAAGAACCACTCAAAGTGCTTATTCAAGAACAACAAGCATTCTGGAGGAAGCAAGAGCAAGTCATGTCTACCTTAGTGGAAACCTTGGATCGGTTAGCTTCATTGCGCTCATACCACAACCAAGAACTTTTCATGGATGAATGTGTAGAATCAAGCGAAAAGTGTGGAATAAAGAAAAAATTGCAAAATCAAGTAGAAGATGAGAAATTACAACATGAAGCACAAAAAGAGGTAAATGAAGAATTGATAGAAATTGATCAAGTGGATTCCATCATTCACAATTTTTTGTCCAACTTGGTCAATCCCTTTAATGACCTTTATGACCCCCTTGATTGAATTTGAAGGAGATGTTGATGTGGACTTTGCACAACCTCCCATTTTTTACTTGAGTGATGATGAGAAAGATTTTAAGGAGGTTAAAGAAGAGTTCAACTACCAAGAAGTGAAGGTACTCATACAAGAGCAATTGGAGTGGGTGAAAATTTTACCAATAAACTTTCTAGGCCCACATCAATATGCTATATTGGAGACGAATTATCAACTTCAAACCCTTCTTGGAGTGTTAGATGGTGGAGAGAAGAATGTTAATTGGCAAGGAAATAGAAAGTTCATCAAAGAAGCCAATTCAACATTTGGTGTTCAACTATGGTCCAAGTGTTCTAATAGTATTTTAAGACGATGTTCATCTAAGTGCAAAAATAAAGATCAACGAGAAGATGAACAAGAGACTAGAGTATGGGATCCAAACATTGGTTTCAACACTCAACACTTATGGATCCTCAAGTCTAGTTTGAGATTGCCACCAAAATTTGCCCTTAATTTGACCTCACTTTGGCAATTCAATGAGGAGTGGAAGCACAAGCCGCCATGACACAAGCTTCACTCAAGACGTCTAACTTAAGGACGTTAAATCAAAGTGCTAGGTGGGAGACACCCCACCATGGTAACATTGTTCTAACCTTTCTCTTTTTTTTTTTATATTTTGACTTAATTGCTTTTTGTTATGTTGGTTCACTTAGGATTAGTTTAATCTTTGAGCATAGATAGGTTAATTTGCATATGGATCATGATTGTATGAATTTTTGGATGTTTGAGGTTGAATTTTGACTGAGCTAAGGTTAAATACCTTAGATTTTGAAAGAAAAATTTTTGGAAAAATAGGGCATCGTGCGTGCGCACACCCTTGTGTGTACGCACACAATCACAAAATTCTGCATCTTGTGCGAATGCACCACCCTGTGCGTACGCACACTAGCCTGCACAACCCCTGTTGGGAGCGCTCGCATGTCTCTATGTATGTGCATCCCCTTATGTTTTGCGCTTTGTGCGTGTGCACCCTCCCGTGCGTACGCACACAAACTCTTTCTCGCACACTGTATGCGTGCATACCAACTCGTGCGTGCACCAACCTGATTGCACTCCCTCTATTGGGAGCGCTAGCACGCCCCTGTGCGTATAAACCCCTACCAAATTTTGCTCATGTGCATGCGCACACCTGCATGCACACGCACACATGATCCTTCCTCAAGATATAAAAAAAAGAGAGAGAAATTTGTCCTCTATGGGTGCACACAGCCTTGTGCGTCCGCACAACAGCTCGCACCCCCTCTGTTGGAAGCGCTCGCATGTCTCTGTGCGTCTGCATCCCCTGTGTTTTTGCTTCTTGTGCGTACGCATGCGCATCCCCTGTGTTTTTGCTTCTTGTGCGTACGTATGGACTTGTGTGCGTACGCACAAGTGTCGATCTGGGCATTAATCAGGGAGAAAACCCCGTCGAGCCAGTAGCCTTCTTCCTTTCTTTTCCTTCCTTGCTGTTGTGCCTTGCTCCGCCCAGTCCCCTTCCGATGACCATGCCGCTGTCAGCCACTGCCACCACTCACCCTCTCTCTCTTTCTTTCTTTGTTCTCTCTTTCTTTCTTCTTGTTCTTCTCTTTTCTTCCCCTTTCACCGGTGAGCTTCTCCGTCCTCTGTGGAGCTCCGGTGTGTCTCCAGCGAAGCTGACCACCGTGACCTCGTAGTGGCTATCACAAGTGCCACTGTTCCATCTTCTCCTCTTACATTCTTCATCCTCTTATTTTCAGGTTTTATTTCTTTTTCATGTTAATTTCTTAGCTTGTTTTAAATTCAGTTGAATGAATTAGGTTGAGTTTATTGCTTTGTTTAATTATTATTATATTGCAAGTGTTTGATCTCTGAATTATTGGGTTGTTATTGATTAAATTTGAGCTTGAATGTGATATTTTTGCACAATGCACATTAAGTATTCGATAAAATGCCTAAGTGAAATCTTTTTTTGATTCATATGAAATGGCCGTCATATGATTTCAACTTCTTCTTGTTTGGCATATTCTATGATTTGTGCAACATCAAATATGATTCTTGATGATGTTAAACTTGAAATTATCAATGCATTTCATTGTTTCTTAAACTTGAAGTTTGGTGCACAAAATTTTGATCATCAACAATGGCGCCAAAGACTTGGAGCTCTCAAACGTGAATCACACTTTGTCACAATTCCGCACAACTAACCAGCAAGTGCACTGGGTCGTCCAAGTAATACCTTACGTGAGTAAGGGTCGATCCCACGGAGACTGTCGGTTTGAAGCAAGCTATGGTCATCTTGTAAATTTCAGTCAGGCGGATTCAAATGGTTATGGAGGATTGATAATTAAAAGATGAATAAAACATAAAATAAAGATAGAGATACTTATGTAATTCATTGGTAGGAATTTCAGATAAGCGTATAAAGATTGTTTGTTCCTCTTGAACCTCTGCTTTCCTATTGCCTTCATCCAATCATTCATACTCTCTTCCATGGCAAGCTTTATGTTGGGCATCACCGTTGTCAATGGCTACTTCCCGTCCTCTCAGTGAAAATGTTCCAAATGCGCTGTCACCGCACGGCGAATCATCTGTCGGTTCTCGATCATGTTGGAATAGGATCCATTGATCCTTTTGCGTCTGTCACACGCCCAACAATCGCGAGTTTGAAGCTCGTCACAGTTATCCCTTCCCAGATCCTACTCGAAATACCACAGACAAGGTTTAGACTTTCCGGATCTCAAGAATGACCGCCAATAATTCTAGCCTATACCACGAAGGTTCCAATCTTAGATTAAAAACCCAAGAGATATGCATTCAAGCCATTGCTAGTAGAACAGAGGTGGTTGTCAGGCACATGTTCATAGGTGAGAATGATGATGAGAGTCACGGATCATCACATTCATCAAGTTGAAGAACGAATGAATATCTTAGAGAAGAAGTAGGCGTGAATTGAATAGAAGAACAATAGTAATTATATTAATTCATGAAGAACAGCAAAGCTCCATGATGAGCAGATAATTTATACGCTTTTTGGCATTATTTTTACATAGTTTTTAGTATGATTTAGTTAGTTTTTAGTATATTTTTATTAGTTTTTAATAAAAAATCACATTTCTGGACTTTACTATGAGTTTGTGTGTTTTTCTGTGATTTCAGGTATTTTCTAGCTGAAATTGAGGGACTTGAGCAAAAATCAGATTCAGAGGTTGAAGAAGGACGGCAGATGCTGCTGGATTCTGACCTCCTTGCACTCAAAGTGGATTTTCTGGAGCTACAAAACTCCAAATGGTGCGCTCTCAATTGAGTTGGAAAGTAGACATCCAGGGCTTTCCAGCAATATATAATAGTCCATACTTTTTCCGAGTTTAGACGATGCAAACTGGCGTTCAACGCCAGTTCTATGTTGCATTCTGGAGTTAAACGCCAGAAACAGGTTACAAACTGGCGTTCAACTCCAAAAGAAGCCTCTACACGTGTAAAGCTCAATGCTCAGCCCAAGTACACACCAAGTGGGCCCCAGAAGTGGATTTTTGCATCATTTACTCATTTCTGTAAACCCTAGTAACTAGTCTGATATAAATAGGACATTTTACTATTGTATTAGACATCTTTGATCAGTTTTATGCTATCTTAGACCTTTATGGGGGCTGGCCACTCGGCCATGCCTGGACCTTGCTCTTATGTATTTTCAACGGTAGAGTTTCTACACACCATAGATTAAGGTGTGGAGCTCTGCTGTTCCTCATGAATTAATACAAAGTACTATCGTTTTTCTATTCAATTCAAGCTTATTCCGATTCTAAGATATTCATTCGCACTTCAATATGAATGTGATGATCGTGACAGTCATCATCATTCCCAACCTATGAACACGTGCCTGACAACCACTTCCGTTCTACCTTAGATTGAATGAATATCTCTGGGATTCCTTAATCAGAGTCTTCGTGGTATAAGTTAGAATCCATAGACGGCCATTCTTGAGATCCAGAAAGTCTAAACCTTGTCTGTGGTATTCCGAGTAGGATCTGGGAAGGGATGGCTGTGACGAGCTTCAAACTCGTGAGTGCTGGGGGTAGTGACAGACGCAAAAGGATCAATGGATCCTATTCTAATATGATCGAGAACCGACAGATGATTAGCCATTCAGTGACAGCGCATTGGACCATTTTCACTGAGAGGACAGGATGTAGCCATTGACAACAGTGACGCCTAACATACAGCTTGCCATAGAAAGGAGTATGAATGATTGGATGAAGACAATAGGAAACCAGAGGTTCAGGAGGAACAAGCATCTTCATACGTTTATCTGAAATTCTCACCAATGAATTACATAAGTATCTCTATCTTTAATTTACATTTTATTTATCTTTTAATTATTAAATTTCCATAATCAATTGAATCTGCCTGACTGAGATTTGCAAGATGACCATAGCTTGCTTCAAGCCGACAATCTCCGTGGGATCGACCCTTACTCACGTAAGGTTTATTACTTGGATGACCCAGTGCACTTGCTGGTTAATTGTGCGAAGTTGTGACAAAGAACTAAGATTATGAACGTGCGTATTAAGTTTTTAGCATCGTTACCAAGGAATGAACCGTCACGATTTCTGCGCACCAAGTTTTTGGCGCCGTTGCCGGGGATTGTTCGAGTTTGGACAACTGACGGGTTCATCTTGTTGCTCAGATTAGGTAATTTTATTTTAATTTTAACCTTTTTTTTACTTTTTTATTTTCAAAAATTTTAAACAAAAAAAATTTTCAAAAAAATAAATTATTTTTCTTCAAAATTTTTAAGAATGAATTCTAGTGTTTCATGATGATTTGTTGAATCCTGGCTGGCTGTAAACCATGTCTAATCTTTTGGACCGGGGTTTCAACTTATCATCACAAGAGCTTGTTGATCTTCACCCATTTGGCAGTTACACACATAGTTGTTGTATACATGGGAGGTATCAATATCTGCTGAAGCTTGGCTGGCCATTGGCCATGTCTAGTGTTTTGGACTGGAGCTTTCACTGAAAGCTTGGCTGGCTAGTAAGCCATGTCTAATTCCTGGACTGGAGCTTTAGACTAACATTGCAAGATTCCTGAAATTCTCATTAAAAATTTTGAAGTCCTTATTTTTCTTTTTCCAAATAATTTTCGAAAAATCCAAAAAAAATTTAATAAAATCATAAAACCAAAAATAATTTGATGTTTCTTGTTTGAGTCTTGTGTCAGTTTTTAAGTTTGGTGTCAATTGCATGTTAATCTCTTTCTTGCATTTTTCGAAAATTCATGCATTGCATTCTTCATGATCTTCAAGTTGTTCTTGGTAAGTCTTCTTGTTTGATCTTCATATTTTCTTGTTGTGTGTCTTTTCTTGTTTTTCATATGCATTTTCAATTTGTTAGTGTCTAATTATTGAAAATTTCTATGTTTGGTGTCTTGCACATTTTTCTTTTCTTAAAAATTTTCAAAAATAAGTTCTTGGTGTTCATCTTGACATTCAAAGTGTTCTTGGTGTTCATCTTAACATTCATAGTGTTCTTGCATGCATTATTTGTTTTGATCCAAAATTTTCATGCATTGAGTCTTTTTAATGTTTTTCTCTTTCTACATTAAAAATTCAAAAATAAAAAAATATATTCTCCTTATTTCACTCATAATTTTCGAAAATTTGATTTGATTTAGTCAAAAGTTTTAAAATCTAGATTGTTTCTTATGAGTCAAATCAAATTTTCAATTTAAAAATTCTATTTTTTTCAAATCTTTTTCAAAAATCAAATCTTTTTCATTTTTTCTTTCATATTTTTGAAAATTTCAAATTAATTTTCAAAAATCTTTTTCTTATCATGTTCATAATTTTAAAATCTTTACTAACAATTAATGTGATTGATTCAAAAATTTTTAAGTTTGTTACTTGCCTATTAAGAAAGGTTCAATCTTTAAATTTTAAATCATATCTTTTTAGTTTCTTGTTAGTCAAGTAATCAACTTTGATTTCAAAAATCAAATCTTTTTAAATTTCTTTTTGAAATTATTTTCAAAATAAGTTTCAATCACATCTTTTTCAAAATCAATTTCAAAATCTTTTCTAACTTCTTATCTTTTCAAAAATTAATTTTCAAATCTTTTTCAATTAACTACTTGACTTTTTGTTTGATTTTAAAAGTTTACTATTTCAATCATATCTTTTTTAAAACTACCTAACTAATTCTATTTCTAATTTTCGAAAATCTCTTCCCTCTTTTTTCAAAATTCTTTTTTAATTAACTAATTGTTTTAAATTTTAATTTAATTTAATTTAATTTTTCTTTTTTAATTTTCGAATTTTAATTTTAAATTCAAATTAAAAACAAAAATATTCTTCTTTTCTTTTCAATTATTTTCGAAAATTTTTCTCTCTCTCATCTCCTTCTAATTATTTATTTATCTACTAACACTTCTCTTCTTCTTAAAAATTCGGACCCTCTCCCTCTTTCTGTGTTCGAATTCTCTCTCTTCTACTCACATAAAGGAATCTCTATACTGTGACATAGAGGATTCCATATTTTCTTTTCTGTTTTCTTCTTTTTCATATGAGCAGGAACAAGGATAAGAATATTCTTGTTGAAGCTGATCCTGAACCTGAAAGGACTCTGAAGAGGAAGCTAAGGGAAGCTAAAGCACAACTCTCTGGAGAAAATCTGACATAAATTTTTGAAAAAGAAGGAGGCATGGCTGAAAATAATAACAATGCAAGGAAGCTGCTTGGTGACTTTACTGCACCTAATTCCAATTTACATGGAAGAAGCATCTCAATCCCTGCCATTGGAGCAAATAATTTTGAGCTGAAACCTCAATTAGTTTCTCTGATGCAACAGAATTGCAAGTTTTATGGACTTCTGTCCGAAGATCCCTTTCAGTTCTTAACTGAATTCTTGCAGATCTGTGATACTGTTAAGACCAATGGGGTTGATCCCGATGTCTACAAGCTTATGCTTTTCCCATTTGCTGTAAGAGACAGAGCTAGAATATGGTTGGACTCTCAACCTAAAGACAGCCTGAACTCTTGGGATAAGCTGGTCACGGCTTTCTTAGCCAAGTTCTTTCCTCCTCAAAAGCTTAGCAAGCTTAGAGTGGATGTTCAAACCTTCAGACAGAAAGAAGGTGAGTCCCTCTATGAAGCTTGGGAGAGATACAAGGAACTGACCAAAAAGTGTCCTTCTGACATGCTTTCAGAATGGACCATCCTGGATATATTCTATGATGGTCTGTCTGAATTATCAAAGATGTCATGCACCGTTCTGCAGGTGGATCCATTCACCTAAAGAAAATGCCTGCAGAAGCTCAAGAACTCATTGACATGGTTGCAAATAACCAGTTCGTGTACACTTCTGAAAGGAATCCTGTGAGTAATGGGACACCTCAGAGGAAGGGAGTTCTTGAAATTGATACTCTGAATGCCATATTGGCTCAGAACAAAATATTGACTCAGCAAGTCAATATGATCTCCCAAAGTCTGAATGGATTGAAGGAATCATCCAACAGTACTAAAGAGGCATCTTCTGAAGAAGAAGCTTATGATCCTGAGAACCCTGCAATAGCAGAGGTGAATTACATGGGTGAACCCTATGGAAACACCTATAATTCTTCATGGAGAAATCATCCAAATTTCTCATGGAAGGATCAACAAAAGCCTCAACAAGGCTTTAATAATGGTGGAAGAAACAGGTTTAGCAATAGCAAGCCTTTTCCATCATCCACTCAGCAACAGATAGAGAATTCTGAGCAGAATCCATCTAGCTTAGCAAATATAGTCTCTGATCTATCTAAGGCCACTATAAGTTTCATGAATGAAACAACGTCCTCCATTAGAAATTTGGAGGCACAAGTGGGCCAGCTGAGTAAAAGAGTCACTGAAACTCCTCCTAGTACTCTTCCAAGCAATACAGAAGAAAATCCAAAGAGAGAGTGCAAGGCCATTGATTTAACCATCATGGCTGAACCTACAAGGGAGGAGGAGGACGTGAATCCTAGTGAGGAAGACCTCCTGGGACGTCCAGTGACCAATAAGGAGTTTCCCTTCGAGGAATCTGAGGCTCAATTAGAGACCATATAAATTCCATTGAACCTTCTTCTGCCCTTCATGAGCTCTGATGAGTATTCATCCTCTGAAGAGGATGAAGAAATTACTGAAGAGCAAGTTGCTAAGTACCTTGGTGCAATCATGAAGCTAAATGCCAAATTATTTGGTAATGAGACTTGGGAAGATGAACCTCCCTTGCTCACCAATGAACTGAATGCATTGGATAGGCAGAAATTACCTCAAAAGAAACAGGATCCTGGCAAATTCTTAATACCCTGTACCATAGGCACCATGACCTTTGAGAAGGCTCTGTGTGACCTGGGGTCAGGAATAAACTTAATGCCACTCTATGTAATGGAGAAACTTGGGATCTTTGAGGTGCAAGCTGCCAGAATCTCATTAGAGATGGCAGACAACTCAAGAAAATAGGCTTATGGACAAGTAGAGGACGTGTTAGTAAAGGTTGATGGCCTTTACAACCCTGCTGATTTCATAATCTTAGACACTGGGAAGGAAGAGGATGAATCCATCATCCTTGGAAGACCCTTCCTAGCCACAGCAAGAGCTGTGATTGATGTGGACAGAGGAGGATTGGTCCTTCAACTGAATGAGGACAACGTTGTGTTTAAGACTCAAGGATCTCCTTCTGTAACCATGGAGAGGAAGCATGAAAAGCTTCTCTCACTGCAGAGTCAACCAAAGCCCCCCATAATCAAACTCTAAGTTTGGTATTGGGAGGCCACAACCAAACTCTAAGTTTGGTGTTGAACCCCCACATTCAAACTCTAAGTTTGGTGTTTGGAGGTTCCAACAATGCTCTGAACATATGTGAGGCTCCAGGAGAGCTCACTGTCAAGCTATTGACATTAAAGAAGCGCTTATTGGGAGGCAACCCAATGTTATTTAACTATATCTATTTTATTTTCCTTTTATTATTTCGTGTTTTAGTAGGTTGATGATCATGTGGAGTCACAAAAACTACTAAAAAATCAAAAAATAGAATGAAAAACAGCATTGAAAATAGCATACCCTGGAGGAGAGCAGTCTGGCATTTAAATGCCAGAAACAAGCATCTATCTGATGTTTAACGCCAGAAACAAGCACCAAGTTGGCGTTTAACGCCAGAAACAAGCATCTGCCTGGCGTTAAACGCCAGAAATAGGCTACATTTGGGCGTTTAACGCCAGAAACAAGCAGCAGTCTGGCGTTAAGCGCCAGGATTGCACAGTAAGGGCGTTTTACACGCCTAATTGGAGCAGGGATGTTAAGTCCTTGACCCCACTTGATCTGTGGACCCCACCGGATCCCCTCAGAATCTGTGGACCCCACAGGATCCCCACATCTTCTTCTCTCCTCTTCACACCTTTTCATAACTCTCTTCCCCAAATACCCTTCACCAATCACCTCAATCACTCTTTCCCATCACCTATTCACCACTCACATCCATCCTCTCTTCCCCATAAACCCTACCTACCTCTAAAATTCAAACTCTTTTCCCTACCAACCCCAACCCTAATGGCCGAACCCTAAACCCCATCCCACCCCTATATAAACCCCTCTTTCCTTCTTCATTTTCACACAACACAACCCTCTCTTCTTACCCTTGGCCGAATACACCTTCTCCCTCTATCTCCTCCATTCTTTTTCCTCTTCTCCTTCTTTCTTTCTTCTTTTGATCGGGGACGAGCAAACATTTTAAGTTTGGTATGGTAAAAGCATAGCTTTTTGTTTTTCCATAACCATTTATGGCACCTAAGGCCAGAAAAACCCCTAGAAAGAGGAAAGGGAAGGCAATTGCTTCCACCTCTGAGTCATGGGAGATGGAGAGATTCATCTCAAGGGTCCATCAAGACCATTTCTATGAAGTTGTGGCTAAGAAGAAAGTGATCCCTGAGGTTCCTTTCAAGCTCAAAAAGAATGAGTATCTGGAGATCCGACATGAGATCCAAAGAAGAGGTTAGAAAGTTCTCACCAACCCCATTCAACAAGTCAGGATCTTAATGGTCCAAGAGTTCTATGCAAACGCATGGATCACTAGCAACCATGATAAAAGTGTGAACCCGAATCCAAAGTATTGGCTCACCATGGTTTGGGGAAAATACTTAGACTTCAGTCCGGAAAATGTAAGGCTGGCGTTCAACTTGCCAATGATGGAAAAAAATGCATGCCCCTATACAAGAAGGGTCAACTTTGATCAAAGGTTGGACCAAGTCCTCATAGACATATGTGAGGAAGGAGCTCAATAGAAAATTGACTCAAGAGGCAAGCCGGTTCAATTAAGAAGGCATGACCTCAAACCAGTGGCTAGGGGATGACTAGAGTTCATTCAACGCTATATCATTCCTACTAGTAACTGGTCTGAAGTTACTATAGACCGGGCCATCATGATCCATAGTATCATGATTGGAGAGGAGGTGGAAGTTCATGAGATTATACCTCAAGAACTTTACAAGGTGGCTGACAAGTCCTCCACTTGGGCAAGGTTAGCCTTTCTTCACCTCATATGCCACCTCTACAATTCGGCTGGAATTGACATAGAGGGAGACATCCTCATTGAAGAGGACAAGCCTATCACTAAGAAAAGGATGGAGCAAATAAGAGATCATGGACCTCAACAAGAGCATGAAGAAATCCCCCACCATGAAATCCATGAGAGGCCTCAAGGGATGCACCTTCCTCCATAAAACTATTGGGAGCAAATCAACACCTCCTTAGGAGAATTAAGTTCCAACATGGGACAACTAAGGGTGGAGCATCAAGAGCACTCCATCATCCTTTATGAGATTAGAGAAGATCAAAGAGATATGAGGGAGGAGCAACAAAGACAAGGAAGAGACATAGAGGAGCTCAAGAGCACCATTGGTTCTTCAAGAAGAGGAAGGCGCAACCCTCACTAAGGTGGACCCGTTCCTTAATCTCCTTATTCTTATTTTTCTGTTTTTCGTTTACTATGCTTTATGTTTGTGTCTTTATTACATGATCATTAGTATTTAAGTGTCTATGCCTTAAAGCTATGAATGTCCTATGAATCCATCACCTCTCTTAAATGAAAAATGTTTTAATTACAAAAGAACAAGAAGTACATGGTTTCAAATTCATCCTTGAAACTAGTTTAATTATTTTGATGTGGTGATAATACTTTTTGTTTTCTGAACGAATGCTTGAACAGTGCATATGTCTTTTGAATTTGTTGTTTATGAATGTTAAATATGTTGGCTCTTGAAGAATAAGGAAAAAGGAGAAATGTTATTTGATGATCTGAAAAATTATAAAAATAATTCTTGAAGCAAGAAAAAGCAGTGAATAGAGAAGAGCATGCGAAAAAAAAAGGCAAGCAGAAAAAGCCAAAAGCTCTTTAAACCAAAAGGCAAGAGCAAAAAGCCAATAGCCCTTAAAACCAAAAGGCAAGGGTAAAAAGGATCCAAGGCTTTGAGCATCAGTGGATAGGAGGGCCTAAAGGAATAAAATCCTGGCCTAAGCGGCTAAACCAAGCTGTCTCTAACCATGTGCTTGTGGCGTGAAGGTGTCAAGTGAAAACTTGAGACTGAGCGGTTAAAGTCAAGGTCCAAAGCAAAAAAATAGTGTGCTTAAGAACCCTGGACACCTCTAATTGGGGACTTTAGCAAATCTGAGTCACAATCTGAAAAGGTTCACCCAGTTATGTGTCTGTGGCATTTATGTATCCGGTGGTAATATTGGAAAATAAAGTGCTTAGGGCCACGGCCAAGACTCATAAAGTAGCTGTGTTCAAGAATCAACATACTGAACTAGGAGAATCAATAACGCTATCTGAATTCTAAGTTCCTATAGATGCCAATCATTCTGAACTTCCAGGGATAAAGTGAGATGCCAAGACTATTCAAGAGGCAAAAAGCTACTAGTCCCGCTCATCTGATTGGAGCTAAGTTTCATTGATATTTTGGAATTCATAGTATATTCTCTTCTTTTTATCCTCTTTTATTTTCAGTTGCTTGGGGACAAGCAACAATTTAAGTTTGGTGTTGTGATGAGCAGATAATTCATACGCTTTTTGGCATTATTTTTACAGAGTTTTTAGTATGATTTAGTTATTTTTTAGTATATTTTTATTAGTTTTTAATAAAAAATCACATTTCTGGAATTTACTATGAGTTTGTGTATTTTTCTATAATTTTAGGTATTTTCTGGCTGAAATTGAGGGACTTGAGCAAAAATCAGATTCAGAGGTTGAAGAAGGACTGCAGATGCTGCTGGATTCTGACCTCCCTGCACTCAAAGTGGATTTTCTGGAGCTACAGAACTCAAAATGGTGCGCTCTCAATTGCGTTAGAAAGTAGACATCTAGGGCTTTCCAGAAATATATAATTGTCTATATTTTGCCTGAGTTTAGACGACGCAAACTGGCGTTCAACGCCAGTTCCATGTTGCATTCTGGAGTTAAATGCCAGAAACAGGTTACAAACTGGCGTTCAACTCCAAGAGAAGCCTCTACACGTGTAAAACTCAATGCTCAGTCCAAGCACACACCAAGTGGGCCCCAGAAGTGGATTTCTGCATCATTTACTCATTTCTGTAAACCCTAGTAACTAGTCTGATATAAATAGGACCTTTTACTATTGTATTAGACATCTTTGATCAGTTTTATGCTATCTTAGACCTTTATGGGGGCTGACCACTCAGCCATACCTGAACCTTGCTCTTATGTATTTTCAACGGTAGAGTTTCTACACACCATAGATTAAGGTGTGGAGCTCTGTTGTTCCTCATGAATTAATACAAAGTACTATCGTTTTTCTATTCAATTCAAGCTTATTCCGATTCTAAGATATTCATTCGCACTTCAATATGAATGTGATGATCGTGACAGTCATCATCATTCCCAACCTATGAACGCGTGCCTGACAACAACTTCCATTCTACCTTAGATTGAATGAATATCTCTGGCATTCCTTAATTAGAGTCTTCGTGGTATAAGTTAGAATCCATGGACGGCCATTCTTGAGATCTGGAAAGTCTAAACCTTGTCTGTGGTATTCCAAGTAGGATCTGGGAAGGGATGGCTGTGACGAGCTTCAAACTCGTGAGTGCTGGGCGTAGTGACAGACGCAAAAGGATCAATGGATCCTATTCCAGTATGATCGAGAACCGACAGATGATTAGCCATGCAGTGACAGCGCATTGGACCATTTTCACTGAGAGAACAGGATGTAGCCATTGACAACGGTGACGTCTAACATACAGCTTGCCATAGAAAGGAGTATGAATGATTGTATGAAGACAATAGGAAAGCAAAGGTTCAGGAGGAACAAGCATCTTCATACGCTTATCTGAAATTCTCACCAATGAATTACATAAGTATCTCTATCTTTAATTTACGTTTTATTTATCTTTTAATTATTAAATTTCCATAATCAATTGAATCTGCCTGACTGAGATTTGCAAGATGACCATAGTTTGCTTAAAGCCGACAATCTCCGTGGGATCGACCCTTACTCACGTAAGGTTTATTACTTGGACGACCCAGTGCACTTGCTGGTTAGTTGTGCGAAGTTGTGACAAAGAACTAAGATTATAAACGTGCAAGTACCTCCTTTGTCAGGGGATCTTGGAGGTTTAAAGACCTTGGAAACCATCCAACCTTGGTATAACCTCAGCACCAAATTACCTTTCTCACTATCAATGAGGTTTCTTCTAGTAGAAAGAGGCCTTTGCTTCAAAACTATGGCAAAAGGAATATTGGTTTGCAGCTTCTTAAAGATTTCCAAGAACTGTGAGCAGTGCTCGTTCTTGGTCTCCTTTTGGGGCTTCTGAGAGTGTGGTGTTTCAAGCTCTTGAATAGGTGTCATAGAGAAGGCATGTGACAGTGTAACCTCAGCCTTTTCTGGAGCTTCTCTCTCCTCTGACCCTTTAGCAACTTGCACTGCCTCCTTTAGTATGAATTCAGCATCCACTGTGATGGCCATGCACTCTTCTCTTGGGTAGGCACTGGGTTATTAGGAAGAGTGAGAGATCTCTTAAGTTCCCTGGGAAGGTTCTTCTGAATGAATGCACTTCACTCCTTAATAAGCTCTACTTTCTTCCAATCCCTCTTGTTATTCAGTATGTCCTTCATGAACTTAGCATATGAAGGCATTTGTTTAAGAGCCTCTGCAAAAGGAATTTTTATCTCCAGCTTCTTGAAATCTTCTAGGAACTTGGAGAATTGCTTATCCTTTTTTTCCTGCTGAAGTCTCTAAGGACATGGTAACTTAGCCTTGTACTCTGAGGCTCTAGGTGGTGCAGTGTGTGTCCAGAGTGACTGAGGAAAGGTTGCCAGCTTGCTTAGGAGAGGTGTTCCCTGAACTTGCACATGCATGGCCTCCCTTATCTGGGTGTTCAATGCCATTGTTGGTCCTTTCCTAGCGTTGAATGCCCTTGTTGACTCATGGAGGGCGTTGAACACCAATGTTGCTCCCCTATGGGAATTCAACGCCCTTGATCCTGCCTTGGGATGCTGTGTTTCCACCTTCTGATGTTTCCTCTTTCCCCTGCTTCTCACTGTCGTGAGACTAGCTGTTTAGTGTCCTTCCACTCCTCAATTCGATGGCCTGGCATTCTTCTCTTATCTGTTTAGATAAGTGTTGTTTAGCCTGATTCAGCCGTGCCTCTATATTCTTGTTGGAAGCACGGATTTCTTGCAACACTTCTTGCAAACTTAGCAATTGTTGTGTGAGGGAGTGTAGCTGCTGGGTTAATGATTTACTTTGTTCTGGAGGGTCTGATTCAGTATACATTGCCTTGACCTCTCCTTTTATTGAAGTCTCACTAGATGAGTACAGATGGTGGTTGCTGGCAACTGTCTCAATGAGTTCTTAAGCTTCGATTATCTTTCTTCTGTGTATTGAACCACCTGTAGAATGATCTAGGGACATCTTAGCCATATCTGTGAGTCCGTAATAGAAAATATCCAGCTTTACCCAGTCTAAAAATATTTTCGTGGGGCATTTCTGTATCTCCCTCAAGCATCATGAAGAGACTCATTCTCTTCTTGTCTGAAGCCTTGAATGTCTAACCTTAGCTAGGTTAGCTTCCTTGGGGGGAAGTATTGGTTCAAGAACTTGTCCACCAACTTATCCTAGGTTTTCAAGCTCGATTTAGATTGAGTATGGAACCACCTCTTGTCTTGCCCTTTTACAGCAAACAGAAAGAACATCAGCTTGTAGACATCCTGGTCTACTCCATTGGCTCGTACTGTGTCAGAAATCTACAGGAAGTCTGCAAGAAATTCTGTGGGTTCTTCTTGTGGAAGTCCATGATACTGGAAGCTTTGCTGTACTAAAGTAATCAATTGTGGGTTGAGCTCAAAATTGGCTGCTCCAATAGGTAGTATACAAATACTCCTTCCATAGAAGTCAGGAGTGGGGGTTGCATAAGACCCCAAGAATCTTCTTGGTTGAGCACCCTCATTCTAATCCATAGTGATTTTTGTGTTTCTCTACAAACAAGTGACAAAGAAAAATAGGGGGAGCCTCTATGTCAAAGTTTAGAGAGCTCCCAGTGAGATATCCCAAAGAAACAAGAATGCAAGAATCAAAAGAGAAGATTTTCAACGTTTTTTTTTATTTTTAAATTCAAAAATAAATAGATAAATAGAAAAATAATAATTAGAAATTTTGAAAATTAAAAAAAATCAATAAAAGATTTTGAATTTCAAAAAGTGAAAAGAAAGAGAAAGAAACAAGATAAAATAGGATTTGAAAATTTAAAGAATTTGAAATTCAAGAAAGAAAGACTAAAAAACACCAAACTTTTATAATTAAAACAAGATAAAACAAATAATTAACTAACAAGATTTGAAAATAAAATAGATTTGATTTTGAAAATTTTTGAATTTTAAAAAGAAAGAGTCAATTAAAGATTTTAAAATTTAAATTTGGAAATAAAAAGTCAAATAAGATAAGATTTTAAAATATTTAAGTTAGAAGATTTGATTTTGAAATTAAAAAGAGAAAGTCAAAGAAAGATTTTGAAATTCAAATTTTAAAGAAAGAAAAACTAACCAAATATTAAACTTTTAAAAATTGAATTTAAAAAGAAAGATAAGATAACAAAATTTTAAAATCAAAGAAAAAGATAGGATAAAGATTTAAAGGCAAAAGATAACAAGAAAATTAAATGAAAAAATTACCAATGGTGCCCCAACTTAAAATTTAAATTCAAAATTAAAAAAATTTTCAAAAATACTATATATTTTTATTATTTTTTTTCAAAAAATTAAAAAGAAAAGACAAACACTAGACGGATACCAAACTTAAAAATTTTATGATCAAAGAACATAAAATTCGAAAAATTTGAAAAATAAAAACACTAAAAGATACCAAACTTAAAAATTTTGAAATCAAACAAAGAAAATAACACAAAAAATTTTGAACTAATAAGAAAACAAGCAAGAACAATTTTCAAAAATTCAAGAAAAGAAACAAAAACCAAAGGGACACCAAACTTAAGACTTGACACAAGACTCAAACAAAAGAAAAAGATAACTAAAGATAAGTTTTTGAAAAAGAAATTTTCGAAAATACACAAAGAAAATTTAAAAACTTGTAACAAGAAACACACACACAAAAAAAAGAAAAACAGTAAAAAGTACTTGATCTAAGGAGTAAGACGACCGGTAATTTGTCAATCTCTAACAATTCCCAGTAACAGCGCCAAAAACTTGGTGCGCGAATTTGTAACTCGCACAACTTAATCGGCAAGTGCACCGGGTCGTCCAAGTAATACCTCAGGTGAGTGAGGGTCGAATCGCACGAGGATTGCTAGATTGAGCAAGCTGTGGTTCTCTTGTAGATTTTAATCAGGAAAATAGAAAGATAGTTGTTGGTTGTTGTAGGCGCATAAACAAGCAATAACAATAAAATGTAGAAAAAGTAGTGAGAAATCAGTTAAGGCTTTAGAGATGTTTATTCTTCTGAATTAACATGTCATACTAACTACTCAAACGATGAATGATTCCTTCAATGGCAAGGCTGTAAGTGATTAAGCCATTGGTTGTGGTCATTAATCTCCTCAGATCTAAACCAAACCCCCGAACAGGCTAGATCAATCTGGGAGAGGTTTACCTCGTAAGCACCGAGATTTCTTAATTTCTCATTAATCTTATGATTGTTTTTTTCATTTCTTTTTTTTTTTGTTATGCTCAAGGGAACTCTTTCCTCGCCTCGTGGACCCACAAGGCCAAATGAAGGTTTTAACGAGGCCCAAAAAGTACTTATTAATAACATTGGCATTTAATTTCACAAGTTGCTAGCCCATACTTAAGTTTTTATTACCGTAAACAAGGTATCCCATGACTGAACAACCTGAGAACTACACAAAAAATGCACCACAACAGCGGATATCCAAAATAAAAGCGTGACACAATAAGCAAAATAACGGTGCCATAAAAGTTCAAACACATAAAATCGGCCCCTCGGGAACAAATTCGAATACATAGAGTTAAAAAAACTAAGGATATTTTCTCGAGGCTAAGGTCCACAATCTGCCCATAACAGACGGTCTTGAAGGCCCCAAACCGAGACACATTAAAGTCTGGGGAGAGGAGGGAGACCTATGACTTTAGAGATTCCTCCGTGGCGGAGATGGCCTCTTTAGCATTCCTCAAAATATCCTTGTTCCGCTTCGTCAACGCATCTGCAACGTCCTCGGTGACTTTGGCCTTCTTCTCCGCTTCCTCGGCACAACGCTTGACCTTCGACACCTCCGCCCACAGGAAAGTCTTGAGGTCAGAAAGATACTGGATCCTCGGCCTCTCGAGCCTCTTTTTCAGCCTTGGTCTTGGCAACCTTTGCGGCATCTTTCTCCGCTTGGGCAGTCGTCAGGTCAGACTGCGCTTAGCGAAGCTTCCCATCTAACACCCACGATTGCTCGAGTACTGTCTCCGTCTTGCGAACCACCATGGCAGAGCAAAAAAGGGAGCTGTACACCCACTTAGCTTGAGCCGCTAGATTACAATCAGCCAAAAACTCCTCTGTCCCGGGAAGCAAGTGCTCATTGATAAAAGCTATTAGTAGAGTGATCTCATAGATATCATCCTCGGCTTAGGTTACAGCAACCTCCCGGGATCCTCCCTAGCCCCGGAAGTCGGTACCAACTCGGATCCAGCTTGAGGTTGCGGCTCAGCCTGAGGTTGCTCCTTCTTCTCCACTTCAACGAAGGCAGCCATCAGGTTCTCCATGGTTGTAAACACTCCAGCCATGCCAACTACAAAACAAGATAAAAGAAACCCATAAGAGCTAAGGAACAAAAATGAAAAAATCGAAACAAAATTGGAGAAGAACTTACCAACATATTAGCGATCGGCTTCCCAGTCACCTATCACGTGACGATGGTTCAACGGTCTAACCCCAAACACAACCGTCAATACCTCGTCGATTTCTTACTCTCCTGACTTAAACCCTTGTAAGTCACCTTCACGAGGTAGTTGGTCGTCGCCTTATACTTCCAGTAAGTGGGGAACCTACGTTCCCCCTCTAGAGTCAGGTAGAAGGGATGATGACCCCTTACTAGCCGGACCTTAAAATACTCCTCCTTGAACCTATGAAATGAGTCCTCAAAGAGGCTGATAATCTTTCGACTCTATACAACTGAGAAGGACATGTACCCTTTATTGTGCTTATTGACGAACCGGACTTTCAGTCGGTAAAGAATTTAATAAAAGTAACGACGTTGTAAGTATAGCTTCTAAACTATAGTTTCACGAGTGTTATATTGAAAGGGTTCGTCCCTCCGAGGATTGAGCTCTTGTCTTGGTTTGTGTTGATCGGAAGGGTGAATACTAAGGATCGACTGTGTAGATTACGTGTTATTGATCAGAATGACAATTTGTATGTGCTATATTGTAAGTCTGAGGAAACTACTCTTCATTTGTTTCTTGGTTGTGATATCACATGGCAGGTGTAGTGTGCTTGGCTGCTTGCCTTTGGAAGGAGGTGGTGCTTTCCAGTTACTCTAAAGGACCACTTCAAAAGTTGGATGAACTTATCAGCATGGAAGGTTGAGAGAAAGAGGTGGTTCATTGGGTTCTTTGCTGTTGTCTGGACAATCTGGCTAGAAAGTAATGGCAGGCTGTTCCGAAATCATGCCTCAAGTATGCGGGAAATTATAAATGAGTCGTTTGCGTATGCCGAGAAATGGATTGGTGGTGAGCCCTTTGGTTGTTGATGGTCATATCGAAGATGACTAGGAGTTGTTTTAGTATTCATGATCTTGTAGCTCCTTTCATTGCTCCACTCTATTGTGTTGAGCTCCCTTTAATTCAAAAAAAAATTGAAAACATAATTATTTTGTTCTTAAAAAATTACTTTAAAATCGCTAGAACGCTCTAAAAACATAATTCTTTCCATGGTTATTCAAAATCAAATAAATCTCATTTTTATTTAACAAAGTTCTTAAAATTGTTTCAACTTCATTCTTGAATTTAAGGCCTTTTCAAAGTCTCGGAAATTATTCCATTTCACCAATCAAATCTAAATACTTTAATTTCACCAAAACTTTTCAAAACATAACACTTTAATTAGAAGTAATCAAATAAAACTCATTTTGTTTAACCAATTTTTCAAAACTAACTTTAACTTCATTTTCAAGCTCAAAACTTTTCTTGAAAAACTCAAAAATAATTTCGTTTCACCAATCAAATTCAATTGTTTTTTAATTCACTAAAAACTTCTCAAAACATAATTCTTCAATCCAAATTTTTCACTCATATTCTTAATTGAAACAAACATCATTTATTCCTAAATAATAATTTGCATTACTTTAAATTTTGCTAAAGCGCCCCAAAAATATAATTCTATCTTTTCATAATTAATCAAACTAAAATAAGTTAATTCTCATACAAAATTTTGGCAGGACCTCCACTAAAACTTGGACCTTTCCACCCATCAAGGGTTCTATCCAAACCAATATCTCTCAAACCTTCTCAACCATTTTCAACACCAATCAATTTCCAATATCAAACCATTTCATTAAACCATTATCATAACAACACCAACTCAGAGAAAATAACATTATCACCAACTCAAGGAAATCAACATAATCCAGAATTCCAGCAACCAAATCAAATCAATCACAGTTCATAACCACAATTAAACCAACTTCATCTATTATTTGAACATTTAATCAAATCCCATTCATCCAAATAGTCCAGATTAATCCATAAGACTCGCACAATCACAAAAAAATGTATTTTTTCCATTAATATCGATTTATAACAATTTCTTAATATAAAATGTATTTTAAGAAAAGTCCCTACATCGATTAGTCGAAATTCGGTAATTAAACGCAGAAAAGTCCTTTCATCCTTATTTCGGAGCAGCAGCATCAGTTCGAACCGTTTTCCACATCAGTAATAGCCACAAATGCATCATTCAATAATGGTACTCAACCTTAGGACATTCAATACCTCAAAATCTTTAAAAAAATATAACAGATTACTAATGACGAGATTTCTGGAATAAAATACTTACTGTAACTAAGGAAGCATGATGGAACAAAGCAGCAATAGCTCTGGCAGTGGTTCCGGCAATGTCAGTGCTACTTCCCGGTGGCTAGAGGCGCGGCGGTGCGGTTTGAACAGTACCAGAAGAAGTGGCGGCAACTATAAGCAGTTCCAGCGAGCTCCAACAGCGTCGGGTTCTGCTGCTGACAACCCAGACAGTGGCGATGGCGGCAGAAATGGCAGCGACGAAGGTGGCTCACGGTGAGAGGAGCATCTTGCTCCAACGATGCTTCTCTCTCTCTCTTTCTCTCTCTCTCTCTCTCTCTCTCTCCCTCCCCCCCCTCTCTCTCTCTCTCTCTCTCTCTCTCTCTCTTCTGTTCTGTGAAACTCACCCTCTCCTCTTCATGCTCGACGGGGATGCGTGGTGATAGCGGTGACAGGACATAACGAAGTTGGCAGTTACAAGGTGCGACGGCTCCTCTTCTTCCTCTCATTGTCTTTTCTTCCCCTTCTCTCTATCTACTTCAGCGTAGACAGCGACGGTGGTTCCTAGCCCCGCTGGCACCTCCCCTCTGTTAAAAAATAAACTTGATGGTTAGAATTTAAGAATGAATAGAAACCACAGTTTGAATAGGTTGCCTATGTTTAGTTTTAATTTAAACCATTTGTTTATTAGGATGTATTAAGTTTAGATGTCAAAGAAAAGTATAAATACATATGTAATCATTTCATAAATAACAACACACAAATACATTCAATACATTCATCTTCTTTTTATATCCTTCGTGAGTGTGTGTTCCTTGTTCTTTTATTTTCCAACAAAGTGGTATCAGAGCTACTTATAAAATGTCTTCGTTAAAAAAGAACTACTTTATCTTTTCAATACCCATAATTATCTAAGCTCAACTATGACAATTGGGCAGCCCGAATGAAAGCAATTCTCGGTGCTCAAGGAGTGTGGGAGATGGTTGAGAAAGGCTATGTAGAACCAGAAAATGTGGAGAAGCTAACAGAAGCTCAGAAGGACGAATTAGAAAATAAAAGAAAGAAAGATCAATGTACTTACTATCATTCATCAAGGCCTGGATAATGATATGTTTGAGAAAATTGCTGATATAACTAACGCAAAGAAAGCTTGGGATACTCTTTAAAATTCTGTCATAGAAGTTGAAAAAGGTGAAGAAGGTTCATCTTCAAACTCTAAGGGCTGAGTTTGAGTCTCTAATGATAAAGGAGATTGAATCCATTTCTGATTATTTCACCAAACTGTTAACGGTACTGTACCAAATGAAAAGGTTTGGAGAAAAATTAGAAGATATTCGTGTTGTTGAGAAAATCCTTTATTCTCTCAACTCAAAATTTTACCATGTGGTGGTAGCCATTGAGGAGTCCAAAGATTTGGATACGATGTCCATTCATCAGTTGAATGGTTCCTTACGGGCCCATGAAGCAAATAATGGATAAAGACAAGCAAGAACGTGTTGAGCATGTCTTGCGGGCAAAACTTTTATGGAATGCTAGAGGAGAAGCCAATGAAAGTGGAAGATAAGGACGAGGTCGAGGCCGTGGATGAGGACGAGGACGTGGTTACGGAAGAGAAAGAGAAGAGAAAAATTACTCTCAAGAGAAAAGAAATCAAAATTTTTCTCGAGGTCGTGGAAGAGGAAGAATAATTGACAAAAGACACATTGAATGCTATTCATGTGGAAAGAACGGACATTATTCTTGGGAGTGTCAGACATCCAAAGAATTAGAGAATAAACTTGTTGTGCACAGTGAAGATGTTGAAGAACCAACATTATTCCTTACGCTCAAGGAAGATCAAAATTCTAAAGATAGTACGTGGTATCTTGACAATGGAGCTAGCAACCATATGACAGGTGATAGGAGTAAATTTGTAGCACTCGCCACCAATGTAAAAGGACACATGCGTTTTGGTGATAAATCAAAAGTAGAGATCAATGGCAAATGGACGATTCTATTTGATCTGAAGAATGGAAGTCATAAGATTCTTTTCAATGTTTATTACATCCCAAAGATGAAGAATAATATCTTGAGTATTTGACAACTTATGGAGAATGGCTGCAAGATAGTCATGGAAGAAGCGGTGGAACTATATGTTTGAAGTCATGTATTGAAGATCCACCATGGATTTGGCATATGAGATATGGACATTTAAATTTTGATGGGATCAAAGAATTGGGAACAAAGAAGATGGTAAAAAAAATTCCAACAATTGATCATCCTCATCAATTCTGTGAAGCTTGCTTACTTGGAAAACATTCAAGAAAGAGTTTTCCAAAGCAGTCCAAATCAAGAGCTACCAAGCCACTTCAGCTTATCCATGCGGATGTTTGTGGACCTATCAAGCCTTTGTCACATGGTAAGAGTGCCTATTTTTTTTCTTTTCATTGATGATTATTCAAGAAAAACATGTGTTTATTTCTTGAAGCAAAAGAGCGAAGCATTTGAAGCATTCAAGACGTTTAAAGCCCTCGTTGAAAAAGAAGGTGGCTATGAAATAAAAGCTCTCAGAACTAACAGAGGTGGAGAATTCACTTCAAATGAATTCAAGATGTTTTGTGAAAATCATGGTATTCGACGTCCCCTAACTGTTCCTAGATCGCCTCAACAAAATGGGGTTACTAAATGAAAGAATAGGACAATTCTAAATATGGCAAGAACGATGTTAAAAAGTAAGTCATTACCAAAAGAGTTATGGGAAGAAGCAGTTGCATATGTAGTTTATCTCTCAAACTGCTCACCTACCAAGAGTTTGAGAGATATAACACCTCAAGAAGCATGGAGTGATTTGAAGCTTAATGTATCACATTTAAGGGTATTTGGATCTATTGCATATGTCCAAATTCTTGAGAAAGAAAAATCGAAGCTTGATGATAGGAGCTAAAAGCTCGTATTTATTGGTTATGAAGAGAATACTAAAGGCTACAAATTCTTCAATCTCATTAATAATAAAGTAATAATAAGCAGAGATGTTGAGTTTGAAGAAAATGCAAAATGGGACTGGAGTACACAAAATGAAGTCACTTATGACTTTCTGCCTTACTTTGAGTAAAAAGAAGCCCCGATGCAAGAAGTGCAAGGCAAAATCGATCCTTTAACACCGGCATTAACCCCACTAGCATCATCATCGTCATCTTCATCCTCTAGTTCCAGCGAAGGCCCTCACAGATATCAAAGTCTCCCTGATATCTATAAGCAAACAGAAATGCTAGAGGATGAAAATTTATTGTGTTTACTCTCTAATGATGAGCCTTTAAGTTTTAAAGAAGCTATCAAAGATAAGAAATAGATACAAGCTATGGAAGAAGAAATTCAAGCAATTGAGAAGAACAACACTTGGGAACTTGCATCACTTCCAAGTGGTCATCAGGCTATTGGAGTCAAATAGGTTTACAGAGTTAAGAAGAACTCTAAAGGTGATGTAGAAAGGTATAGGGCAAGACTCGTTGCAAAAGGGTATAAGCAGAAGCAAGGAATAGATTATGATGAGGTGTTTGCTCCAGTTGCTCGCATGGAGACGATAAGGCTATTGTTGTTACTTGTAGTACTGAACAACTGGAAAAACCACCAAATGGATGTGAAGTCTGCTTTTCTGAACGGTAATCTTCTCGAAGAAGTTTATACTGAACAACCTTTGGTTATTGTTGTTGAGGGTTGTGAAGATAAAGTGTTAAGGCTTAAAAAGGCCTTATATTGACTGAAGCAAGCTCCAAGAGCTTAAAATGATCCTCTTGATACGTATTTTCAAGATAATGGTTTCACTAGGTGCATTCATGAATATGCACTCTATATGACAGAGGAAAGAGGAAATTTGTTATTTGTTTATGTCTATGTGGATGATCTTATATTCACATGAAACAATCAAAGAATGTTTGAAGAATTTAAGAAAGTAATGGCTCAAGAATTTGAGATGAGTGATATGGGACTAATGTCTTATTATCTGAGAAATGAAGTGAAACAAATGGAGGATGGAATTTTCATCTCACAAGAGGCTTATGCAAGAAAGCTATTGAAGAAACTCAACATGCTAGCCTACAATCCTACCAATACACCTATGAAGTGTGGAGTCAAACTTTCCAAAGAGGAAGAAGGTGTAAGAAAAGTTGATCAAACATTATTCAGAAGTCTCGTGGGGAGTTTAAGGTATTTGACTTGTACCAGACCTGACATTTTATTTTCAGTTGGGTTAGTTAGTTATTACATCGAGAATCCACCAAAAACATATATGAAGGCAGCCATGAGAATTCTTTGCTATCTTAGAGGCACTCTTCAGTATGACGTGTTTTATTCAGCTTCAGATGAATTCAAATTAACGGGCTATTGCGATAGTGATTATGCAGGGATATGGATGACAGGAAGAGTACTACTGGATATGTTTTCTTTTTAGGAAATAATGCAATTTCTTAGTGTTCAAAGAAACAACCTATAGTCACTCTTTTAACTTGTGAAGCTGAATATGTTGCTGCCACTACCTGTGCATGTCATGCAATTTGGCTGAAGATACTACTGAAGGAACTTCATTTTGAGCAAGCTGAATCCATGGTGCGCGAAGCTGTGGTTATCCTGCAAATCTTAGTTAGGTGAATAGAAAGATAGTTTTTGGTTGTTGTAGGCGCATAAACAAGCAATAACAAAAGCGATAAATAATTAAGATAAAGACAGTAATGAGAAGTCAGTTAAGGCTTCGGAGGTACTTCTTCTTCTAGATTAACATGTCATACCAACTACTTCAAAGATGAATGATTCCTTCAATGGCAAGGCTGTAAGTGATTAAGCCATTGGTCGTAGTCATTAATCTCCTCAGGTCCAAATTAAACATCCAAATGGACTAGATCAACCTGGGAGAGGTAAAACGCACGTAATTCAATCTCTTTGATGATCCTACTCAAAACACCACAGATAAGGTCAGATCTTCCAGATCAGAGACTGACGCTCTTATGATTCTAGCCCTTAGAACCACAGAAACCTCAATTACCCCTGACTAATGAGGTTAAATTTCACATACCCCAATTAGCCCAGATAACTTGTTGGAACCCGTGATGCATTCTCAAGCTGTAGCTCAATACTATCGAGGTCAGGACTCGTAAGGAACTCATGTAGAATTGAGATTCATAAGGATGAAGAACGACAATGTATCATAGAATATAATTAAGCATAGATTGAAGTGGAAAAGTTATTGCATTAATCTATAGAGGAATCAGCAGAGCTCCTAACCTTAACCTAGGAGGTTTAGTTGCTTAGACTGTACAGAAAATAAAGTGTGTAGTTCGAATGTGATGGAGAAGATCCTAAACAATGATGATCTCTCCTTATTTATACTAATGACTAGACTTAAAAAGAAATTAATAATAATTAGAAATTACAATAATGAAAGAAACTAAGCTAAAAGGTGCAAAAATCCACTTCTGGGCCCACTTGGTGAGTATTTGGGTTGACCTTGGCGTCCAACTTGAGTGAGTGGGTGTTGAACACCCGCTAGGGGGTGTGAGTGCACTTCCTTGCTCCCTTTATGGCGTTGAATGCCAGTTTTGGGCGTTCAACGCTGGGCTCTGTCCTCTTGGTGCATTGAATGCCAGAAAGAGAGTAATTTGGGTGTTCAACGCCCGCTTTGGGCCTTCATTTCCAAATCAAAGTATAAACCAATATATATTTCTGGAAAGCTCTAGAAGTTGGATTTCCAACGCCGTTGAGAACGCTTCATTGGGACCTCTATAACTCCAGAAATGCTCGTTTGAATGTACGGAGGTCAGGATCTGACAGCATCTGTTATCCTTTCTTTGCCTCTGAATCAGACTTTGCCAAAATTTTCCAAATTCACCCAAAATTCACCTAAAATCATAAGAAAAATACAAAAGCTCAAAGTAGTATCCAAAAAGTGAATTTTACATTAAAACCTACTAAAACATAATAAAACTTAACAAAATATACTAAAAATACTAAGAAAATAACATCAAAAAGCGTATAAAATATTCGCTCATCAGAACACCAAACTTAAACTGTTGCTTGTCCTCAAGCAACCAAAAACAAGTAGGATTAAAAAGAAGAGAAAGATACAATAAGTTTCAAAGTTTTTAATGAAGCTCAGTTCCAAATCATGAGTTGGCTAACAGCTTTTTACTTCTGAACAGTTTTGGCATCTCACTTTTCCTTTGAAGCTCGGAAGTATTGGCTTCTCTTGGAACTAGAATTCGGATAATATTATTGATTCTCTTAGTTTAGCTTTTCTTGATTCTTGAACACAGCTTCTTTTGGTGCTTTGCACCTTTGAGCCTAGACGTGACTCTAAGCGTTTTATTTTCCCGTATTATCACTGGATACATAAATGCCACAAGCACTTAACTGGGGAGAATCTCTTGGATTCGAATTTAGCTTTGCTTAAATTTCTAGACAGTGGTGCCCAGAGTTCTTAAGCGTACTCCTTTGCTTTGGATCACGACTTTAACTGCTCAGTCTCAAGCTTTTTACTTGACACCTTCACACCATAAGCATTTAGTTAGGGATAGTAGCTCATTTGAGCTTTTTAGGTTGATTTTTTTAACCCTCCTAACCATTGATGCTCAAAGCCTTGGATCCTTGCTCTTTTGATTTTTCTTTTATAAGCATATATATTTTTTCTTTTATTTTTCTTTTTCTTTTTTTTCTGCTGCTTTTTCTTACTTCAAGAATCAATATTTTTTTATTTTTCAAAAAGTCAATAATATTTCTCTAAACTCACTGTTCTTTCAAGAGCCAACATTTTCAATTTCAACATCAATCATGCACGATTAATTCATACATTCAGAAGAAAAATGCAAGGCCGCCATATCAAATTGATTGGAATAACTCATGATATAATTAAAAGTCATGCATTAAGCATGGTGAGGATACAAAGGATATCTTATAATAGAATTAAAACAAGAAAATAAAATAGAAAGTAACAAACTACTAAATGTGATCATGAAGATAGAAAAGAAAACAGACAATAAATAAAAGTACAGTGAAAACAAAAATAAAATAGAGAGATATAATGGGACTCAACAACCTCAGTGGCGATGGCTGCTACTACCCCTAGAGAATCCAATGGAGCGTTTGGTCTCCTCTATGTCACGCCCTTGCCTCTATTGCTCCTCCATCAATCATCTCTGATCTTCTCTTATTTCATGAAGGGTACTGGCATGCTCAGTGTGCTCCACCCTCAACTGCTCCACATTTGAGCTCAGCCCCCTATTGAGGTATTCAGTTGATCCCAATAATCTCAGAGAGGAAAATACATCCCTTGAGGCATCTCAGGGATTTCTGTTGGAGGCGTTTGCACAGGCTCTTGCTGTGGTTCATGTGCCATCTCTCTAACATTCTTCATCCTCATCTTCATGATGGTGTTATCCTTCTCAATGAGGGCGTCACCTGGGATGTTAATCCCAGCTAAGTTGCACATGCGATGGATGAGGTGTGGGAAGGCTAGCCTTGCCTTGGTGGAGGCTTTTGTGGCTACCTTGTATATTTCTTGAGGGATTACCTCGTGCACCTCCACTTCATTTTCGAGCATGATGTAGTGCACCATTATTACTCGATCAATAGTCATTTTAGACCGGTTGCTAGTAGGGATAATGGAGCATTGCACAAGCTCCAACCATCCTCTCACCACTGGCTTGAGGTCAAGCCTACTCAGTTGGTAGGGCTCGCCGTATGCATCTTGTAAGAACCATAATTAATCGAACCTGTTAATTAAGTGGTTAAATTGCCCAAATTTGATTCTGAAAAGTTATAGTGAGAATTTGAGGTTTTAAACATCATTTTTGGACTCAGTGGGTCTTTCTGAGTCAAAAAATGTATTTTTTGCAAAAAACTGTAAAAAACCACGAACCAACAGTTGAACCAGTTGAACCAGTTCAAGTCTGCCCAGTACTGCACGAGAAAAAGTAGAAACAGTCAAAACCTTAGAAAAACATTAGAAATAGAAAACCGAGCGTTAATTTTAAAGGTTTGGCCCGAAGTTGGGCCAAACGGGCTAAAAACGCTAACGGGTTGAACCGGGCCCAAGTTGGGCCCAAGTCCAACATATATAAAGGTTCATTTAATGAACCCTAACCTCATAAACACACACACAATTCAGAAATTGAGAAAGGGAGGAGAGGAAGAAGAAAACTCTAATCACCTCAATCTTCCCAAGCTCATGTCTTGAGCTATAGAGCTTCAATTTACGTGCCGTCAACGGCTACACGTTTCTTGTGAAGAGCTCTACAAAACTCATCTAAGAAACTCTAGAGGTACGCTCGAAATCCTTCCAGTTATTCTCTTCAAAATATCGGGTACCTAGGGTTTTTGAGTAAGTGAGTTTTTGTGATTCTTGATGTTTAGGTTCACTCTAATCCTTGCTTAGCTTTGAGTTTTGCCATCCAAATCTGTTGGAAAAGGTAAGAGGCTTTGATCTCTTGTGAACTTTTGATTTATGTTGAGCCCTAGGTTGATTTTGTGGTGATTTATATGTATATAGCTTGATTACTGTGAGTTTGGAGCTTGTTAGTGCTTGTTGGAGCTACATTGGTGGTTGGGTTTGGTTGAAAGCTCATTTGGTTTATATTGGGAATCGGCCAAGGTATGGTTTCAGTTTCCTCTATGTAGTATATAATATTCATGGACACTTAGGCTAGTGACCCATAGGATAGGATTGAATTTGAATGGTTGTTAAGTTGTTGGATGTGATTGTATGATGATGTTTGATGAAATGATAATTAATAGTGATATGATGAGAATAAATGAATTGTGAACTTGAGGAGTGAATTATGTTGATAAATGTGATATTGGTGTTGATTGATTGGTAATGTACTTGGAAATTGTTAATGAAGTTTGATATATAAGATATATTGATGTTGATGTGTGGATGAGGAAAGGTGAAGGAAAAATGTGGAAATTTTGGTGAAATATGACAAAGAGAGTTAATTATGATGAAAGGTGGAGTTTGAACTGGGTTGGTTTGGTTTTGGTTGTGTTTACAAAGCAATTGTGAAAGTTGTGATTTTGGGTAAAAGTGGAATTTTGGGGAACTTTGTTTGATCATAACTTTTGCTTCAGTTTTCAAAATTGGTTAGAACTTGTTTAGAATTAAAGATCTTTGAAAACCCTTCAAATTAGTATAAAGATTGTGAAATTTGGAATTTTGTAGAGGAAGTTATGATCATTCAAAAATTGGTGTTGAAAACTGGAAAATTTGCAAAGTTACAGAATTATGAGTTTTCTGGTATGTGCGCACGCACACTCTGCGTAAATGGCGACCTGTGCGTCCGCACCCACAGAGGCAGGCAGTTTGCTTGCAACACTGGCACAGTCTGTGCGTGCGCACACCAAAGGAAAAATTGCATCCTGTGCGTACGCACAGACCTGTGCGCACGCACACGTTGGAGAGGCTAGTCTGTTGGGGGCGCTCGCACAGGTTGTGCGAGTGAACAGACCCTTTTATGTTTTGACACCTGTGTGCACACACACCCCTGTGCGTACGCACACTTTTAAAAAATTTCCTGGGTATGCGCACGCATACCCCTGTGTGGATGCACACCCCTGTGCGGACGCACACACCCTGTTTCTCAAATTTTGCTTGTTTTTCAACTATTTCATCTTCCCGACGAGGTTGTAAGCTTCTATAACACCTTTTTAAGACTTTTGGGCATAATTTTGGGTGTTCAAACATGGAAAGTGGTTTAAGGGTTTTAGACACTATTATTTTGGAAAAAGTTAGCAAACGGAGTACTAGGTTTCTATTGTACTGGGGAAGATTTGATGATGTGTGAAGAAATGGTTGACGGATAAGATGCGAAATTAAGGAACTGAAATGTGTATAAACAGTGGTTGAAAGGAGTCGAGGTCTCTGAATGAAGTGATGGATCCATCTTGTACTAAAAATGTTTTTGAAAACCACTGTACTATTTTTTCATTGAGATTATGAGACGCTATGTGCTCGGCAGGGGCCGAGGTTGGATCCCGCCTGTCGAGGTAGCGGCGGTGGTGTAAAGGCAGTGGTTCGTCCCGCTTACGCTTAGATGTGAAGTCGGTGGCAATAGATCCCGCTCGCATCCCTTCGGATCATCAGAGCGTACAGGCGCAAAACCCTGGATAGTGATCCGAGCACTATATCTTGGGGGTTCCCACACTATGAATCCGAAGGGCAACATCTCCATGGAGATGTGTCAGGTTGGCAGTTGAACCGACAATGTGATATCACAGCCAGTGGGGAGGCATTCATCATATGCATTTTCTACCTATTTGTATGCTTTGCCGACTTGATATTGTTTTCCCTATCTGTTAAACATATCTAATTGCTACTTGTATTAATTGCTGTATATTCCTCTACTTGTGTTTTACTTGAATTGTATATACTTGTGCTTTGCTGGAGTTGAGGAGGTTCGGAAGGCGGTGGCGATGGGATCGCATAGCGGATCGGTTGGTGAAGGCTGAGGGACAGCAGTGTTTGATTAGAGTAGAAATTCCCTAAGATAGATTACCCTTTCATGGTACTACGGCTTAGGTTGTGTTAAGGGATTACATATTATGCTTATTTGGTTTAGAATGCTTTAAGTTTGAGTTGTTGTGATGGAGTCTAGGATTGCCTTTGGCGTCCCGGGTTCTTATATCCTACATCACTGGGCACTGATACCATACTGAGAACCTCCGGTTCTCATACCATATTTCTGTTGTGTTTTTCAGATGCAGGTCGCAACCCACCTCGGTGAGTTGTCTGGTTGGTGACAGTAGCGGAGGATCTGGATATCTTTTGGTGTCCTTTTGATTTATTATATATATATGTCTCTCACTTTTGTATTTTGTTTTGCCTAGCGGCTTGTATTTGAGAGAACAAAACTTGTATAAGCTATTTTTACTGTTTGGTTTCACATATGGTCTGTATCTAGCTAGTCGGCTTAAACTCTGCGAGTCGTGGCTAGCGTCTTATGATGATACTATACTATTATACTATGGTGTTGTGTTATTCAATACCTGTTTCACATGCTTTAAGTCAGTAGTTTCCTTGGTACGTTTTGCGCTTTTGATATCCATATTTTGAGCTATATTCTTCATCAGGCTTATAGATATTACAAATTCCTTCTATATAATATATTTAAAATCTTAGAACTGTCGTAACCTTTGATTAACCTTTGCTTTATGATGCGAGGTAAGGCTTAGGCTAATTAGGGTGTTACACATCTAGCCTCCATTGAGCTCCCTCCACACAGATGTCCGCGAGCACTTACTCTAACCTCTGATTGGAGTTGACCTTTTTTGTGTAGGAGTGTGGGTCACCTTGCAGTTGAGGCAATTGCAATGCCATCCTCACACTTTCCGGGCTAAAATCCAAGAGTTTCTCTCGGACCATGGTACGGTAGTTCTTGGGTTGTGGGTTCACACTAATATCAAGCGCCTTCGTGACCCAAGCATTGGCGTAGAATTCTTGCACCATTAGTGTGCCAACAGCTGAGATATGATGGGCTAGAATTTCCCAGTCCCTTCTCCAGATTTCTTCAAGGATTTTTGGATACTCATCCTCCTTGAGCTTAAAGGGGACCTCAAGAATCACCCCTTTGTGCCTCACCACAGCATAGAAGTGATCTTGGTGGGCTCTAGTGAGGAATCTCCATGATTCTCATGGTTTGGAAGAGGAAGCGGGAGCCTTTCCCTTTCTCTTCCTTGAGGTTTCGCTTGTCTTTAATGCCATACTTAGGAATAGTAGAAGTAAAAAAGGAAAGCTTTTGCAACACCAAACTTAAGAACTTTGCTCGTCCTCGAGCAAATAGTAATAAAAAGAGAAGAAGGGGGTAGAAGGAAGAAAAAATATAGAGGGGAAAGGGAGAGAAGCTTTCATCCAAGTGGGGGGGTGAGGAAGGGAAAGTAGGGTGTGGAGTGTATAAGGTAAAAGGTAGGGAGTGTTGAGGTGTGAGGATAATGAGATAAATGAAGGGGTATTTATAGGGGTGGGAGGGATAGGGTTCGGTTATGAAGGAGGGAAGAATAGATGGGGATAGTTTGAATTTGAAGTAGGTGGGATTTGTGGAAATTGAATGATGGAAGTTATGATGGGGTTTTGGGAAGAGAAAAAGGTGATGTGGATGTGATTGGTTGAGGTTGTATGGGAAAAAATTAAAGCAGGGTGTGGGTTTCATGGTTTGGAAAAGAAGAGAGAGAGAAGAAGGTGGGGTAAGTGGAGAATCTGTGGGACCCACTGTCCTAAGAAAGCTGCAGAACATCCACTTGCCTGCCCCCTACCCGGCATTCAATGCCAGGATCTGTTCCTTTTAGGGCGTTGAACGCCCAGCCTTTACTCCCTGGTTGGTGTTCAACGCCATCTTCTGCCACCTTTTGGGCGTTGGATGCCCAGGATACTCCCTTCCTGGCGTTCAACGCCAATTTCTTTCTCCCTTTGGGGTGTTGAACACGCAGGATGCCCCCTGTGGGGCGTTCATTCGTTCAATGCCAACTTCTGCTTCCTGTGGGGCGTTGAACGCCCAAAAGGGATTAGGGAGACGAGCTTCTTAGCTCCTTTATGAGCGTTGAACGCCCAGCTATCTCCTTATCTAGCGTTCAATGCCAACAAGGGACTCTCCCGAGGGTGTTCTATTTTCAGTTTTGAATATCTTTGTCACTGTTCTAAGTGCTTCACGTGATCACAGACATCAAAAAGCAAAGAAAAACTATAGAAAATGAACTAAGACAAAATCAAATGAGAATAAACAAAAAAAAGGAAATGATAGTATTCTAATCATGGTTGGGTTGCCTCCCAACAAGCGCTTCTTTATCGTTATTAGCTTGACAGACAGCTCCATTATGGAGGTACGTAGGGGCTCAGATCTTCACCCTTTATAGTGAACTTTCTTCCTGTGCTCTCATGAATGAGCTCCACATGCTCTAGAGACAGGATTCTGCTCACTATGTGTGGAATGACTGAATTCTTAGTGAAGACAACTCTCATGCCAGGTGAGAGGCCTTCAATGGGGATCTTTGAAGAACGGAAGATTGACGGTTTAGAAGTTATAACAAATTCTCGTTGCAAGTATAGTTTCTAAACCAAGCAATCAACCTTTCTTACAAAAGTTTTGGTTGTCACAAGTAACAAACCCCTTTAAAATTGATAACCGAAGTATTTAAACCTTAGGTCGTCTTCTCAAGGAATTGCAGGGAAGTATGATTTATTATTGGTTATGGAAAAAGATATATTTTTTTGGGGTTTTAATGTATAAGATAAAAAGCAAGAATAGTAAATGGCAAGAAAGTAAATTGTAAGGAATTAATTTAAATAAATAATAAAACTCTTGGCAAGATATAAGAACTGGAAGTCCTATCCTTATCAATTGTGATGAGAATTGGATTGTAATCCCACTTAGTTAACCTTTACTAAAGCAAAGGAAAGTCAAGTAGACTAATTAATTTGATCCTCAGGTCATAGTCAATTCCTAAGAAAGGACTAGAGTTATTAGAATTTAATTCAATTAGCAACTCTCAATTTCAACCACTGCTTTATTTGACAACTCAAGTGTTACCAATTACTTAACCAAAGCCAAAAGGGAAGAAATTCTACTTGAATGAAAATAATTTGGATAAATCGAGAGCATTAATAAATTAAAGAGAGCAATCATAAGTCTGAAACACCTCAAATTATATTAAATAAAGAAGATCCTAACATGAAAAGGTTTATAAGCCAATTTGGCAACATAAATACTTAAACAGAGAAATAGACAGGTCAAAGCACTAGAGCAAATAAAAGTAAAAGAGAATTTAAATTAAAGGAACATTGAACCTGCGATTGAAGAGATCTTAGCTTAAACATAAAAATCCTAAATCCTAATCCTAAGAGAGAGGAGAGAACCTCTCTCTCTAAAAACTACATCTAATCCTAAAATTATGAATTATGAGCTTCTCCTCATAAATGAATGGATTCTCCCACTTTATAGCCTCTAATCTGTATTTTCTGGGCTGAAAACTGGGTTAAAAACAGCCCAGAAATCGCTGGAAAAGAAATCTGCCACGCTGATTTTTGTCACTGCGACGCGTCCGCGTGGAGCACGCGTTCGCGTCGCCTAGCGTCAGAGAAACTATGGCAAATTATATATCAAATCGAAGCCCCGGACGTTAGCTTTCTAACGCAAGTAGAACCGCGTCGTTTGGACCTCTTTAGCTCAAGTTATGACTGTTTGAATGCGAAGAGGTCAGGCTGGACAGCTTTGCAGTTCCTTCAACTTCTTGTATTCCTTCCACTTTTGCATGCTTCCTTTCCATCCTCTAAGTCATTCCTGCCCTGTAAATCCTAAAATCACTTAATACACATATCAAGGCATCTAATGGTAATAAGAGAGGATTAATATTAGCAAATTAAGACCAAAGAAACATGTTTTCAGTCATAGCACAAAATCAGGAAGGAAAATATAAAACCATGCAAATAGTATGAATAAGTGGGTAAAGAGTTGATAAAAATCACTCAATTGAGCACAAGATAAACCATAAAATAGTGGTTTATCAACCTCCCCACACTTAAACATTAGCATGTTCTCATGCTAAGCTCAAGAGAAGCTATAAAGATGAAGAGGAATGGTAGATTAATATGAAATGCAACCTATCTATATGAATGCAACTACATGCAAAATATTTCTACCTACTTGGTTAAAAGTAAATAAATCTTTTAAGAACAAATACGAACTGGATTTCACTAATTCAAATCACAAAAATGAAGTACAAGTAAACTTGCAAGAAGAAAATAGCTCATTAAAGCTGGGAACAAAGAATCGAGCATCGAACCCTCACTGGAAATGTATGCACTCTAATCACTCAAGTGTTTTAGGTTCGATTCTCTCAATTCTCTACTAACCTTGCTTTCTAAAGCTTGCTCTTCATCTAACAATCAACATAAATTTAATGCACAGATACACATATCAAGAGGTCTTTTAAGGGTTGTAATGGGGTTAGGGTCAAGGTAGGATTGTGTTTGGCCAAGTGGACTAAAATCTGAATCCTTAATTAACTTAAACTTTCCACCTAACTTTAGACAATCCATGTCATCATACAACATCTAACTATCCATTAACCATGTTTTCCACATATTCATGCATTCTAATTTCAAGTACAGTACATATGCATTGCTTTCACCACTTACTTTGGGGCATTTTGTCCCCTTTTTGCTTAATTGCTCTTTTTTTTATTTATATATATGCCTTTTTTTTATTTTCCTCAATGCATATGATTAAATTATTGAATGCATAAACATGTTCTTAACATTCTTGTTCATAATTTCTCAAGAATACACAACACCCAATTCTCAAACCGAATATTTCCAAACCCACTTTTCCCCACACTTAATTCATAAGCACTCTCACTAGTCTAAGCTAACCAAGGATTCAAATTAAGGACATTATTATTTTTTGCTTAGAGTTAATGATGTGCTAAAGTAAAGAATAAAGGGGTAAAATAGGCTCAAAATTGGTTTGCAAGGGATAATGAAAGGTTAAGGCCATATGGATATGTAAGCTCAGTGAAATAAAGGCCTCAATCATATAAGTGCATGCATACATCAAACCATGGAAATATAGAATTAAGCAAGACAAAGATCACAATTTTAGAGAGAACAACACACATCAAAAATAAAATATTGGTTGATAAGATGCAACCAATTCAAATAGGCTCAAAAATCTCACAGGTTTTGTGTGTTCGAGCTCTAAACCATGTTCCAGTATAATATTTCTTCAAACAAGTGTAACAAAAAATTGTATTCAAATTAGTGAAGTATTATAAAAAGTTTCTTGAAAAAGAAAATATTACTTTAACCAAGTGGTGGTAAAATATGCACAAAATCAAATAAATATGCAATGAAACATGCAAATGCAACAACTAACAAGGAAAATAAAACATTGGTGTTTGAGAAGGAAATACTAACCCACGAAAGTCGGTATCAATCTCCCCACACTTAAAGATTGCACCGTCCTCGGTGCATGCTGAGATGTCTAGGTGGACGGGTTGTTCCAACTGATGCTTTTCTTCAAGGATTGTGCAGATGGACTTGTTTGTCTCCCCTTTTAGAAATTTCTCCCTTTTTCCGTCTTCGGTGGCCATCCTGAAAGAAGAGAAAAAGAAGAACAGTAACCCAGAAATAAAGATAAGAAAACAAATAAAATATAGTTGGGTTAATGCCAAATAATGAGGGTCTCAATTACATGGTAGCTACAACATGCAAGTGAGAAAACAGTAGAAGTACATGGCAAATCAAGAGTGCAAAAATTTGCAACAATAGGGAAGAGAGTGTGGGTAAGGAGAGATAATATAAATTCATGTCAATGCAAAAGTAATACAGGTATAAAAGATTGGCATTTATTTAAATAATATTACCTAACCAGGATAAAACAAGTCACTAAGCACCCAAAATAATTCAAGAGAAGATGCAACAGTTAAATAAGAAAATTTTAACACCAAAGGAAAAATAATGAATTTAGAAAAGAAAATAAAAATGTGTACTAAATTAAAATGCAATGAATGAAATATGTAAATAAATTAAGTAAAATAAAAAGAAAGATAAGAAGAATGAGAAGTGAAAGAAATAAAGTAAGAAAGAAAGAAGAAAAGATAGAAGAAATTAGGATTAGAAAAGAAAAGATAAGATAATTGGCGCTGATCTGGATAAGTTGTGCGACGCAGATGACACGGACGCGTGAGTGATGCGGTCGCGTGGTGCGCGATAAGGTCAGGTGACGCGGATGCGTGGGTCACGCGATCGCGTGGCCTAATTTGTGCGATTGGCTCGCACAACTCTCTGTTTTAAATGCATTTTGCCAAAAATCTGGGTGACGCGTTCGCGTGGTTGACGCGATCGCGTGGATGGCCATATTTGCAAAACGATGCGGACACGTGGGGCACGCGTTCGCGTGGTAAGGCTTGTGCTTCTAGCACCGTTCCAGCCCCATTCCAGCCTAACTTGCTGCCAAACACCCGTTTATGTCGATTTTACAGGGCCACGCGTTCGCGTGGGTGACGCGAACGCGTGGGAGGTATTTTTCCCACATGACGTAGACACGTCAGCGATGCGGTCGCGTGGATCAATTTGTGCCAAAGGCACGCCTCCAGCCATGCTTTCGCGTGACTCTCTGTTCACTTTTCTTTTCTTCCAAATGCACTGGTGACGCGGACGCGTCAGCGACGCTTCCGCGTCGCGTGCGTGCTTTTTTTTTTATGCAGAATGCAATGCTAATATGAATGTTATGCAGAACTCCAAGTTCAATAAAATAAAAGAAAACTTGAAAACAAATAAAACGAAATAAAAATGAAAAAGGAACGATCATACCACGGTGGGTTGTCTCCTACCTAGCACTTTTAGTTAAAGTCCTTAAGTTGGACATTTGGTGAGCTTCCTGTTATGGTGGCTTGTGCTTGAACTCATCCAGGAATCTCCACCAATGTTTGTAATTCCAATGGCCTCCGGGATCCCAAATCTTGTTTCTACACTCGTCTTCAAGTTGATTATCATGATTCCATCTGGGTGGTTCAGCCTTAGAATTCTCACTGAGGCGTCCAAACAACTTCCTAGACCCATTTAATCGAGCTCTACACCAACCTTTGCGTTTAAACTTAAAGCTTCCAACCATAATGATCCTTGTAGGACAATTCTTACCACTGGCCATCTTCCTCTTACTCTTAATGCCACAAAGAGCTATAAGTTGATCATCCGTCTCCAGTAGACCATATTCAAGTGGGATTAGAAAGCTAAGGGATATGAATTTTACCCACTTGAATGTTGTGAAGGATGATGGCAACTTAGGGGAAGGGGTCTCCAGTAACTTTGGCAAGGTGATTTCAAGCTCCATTCCCTTGTGCTCTTTGACAACTTCCACCTCTTTGCAAACTTCTTTAATTTCAACCTCTTCTTCTTGGTAGCTTTCTTCCAATTCAATCTCTTCTTCATTACTTACCAAGGGCACGGGAGGTTGTGCTTCTTCTTCTTTAATTTCCATCTCTTGATCAACCTCTTCCAAGTTTTCAACCATGATATGCCTTGGAGGTTGTACACCCTCCTCAGCATCAATTTCAATTGCCTTGGAAGGAGGTTTTATAACCTGACTTTCCCATAGAGGTTCAGCATCTCCTAAGTCTGCAACTATTTCTTTCTCTGTAAGTATTATGGCTTCCTCCACTTGTTCCAATACAAAGCCATGTTCCTCATTATCCACCGAAGTTTCTAGTGTCTCCTTCATGCTTCGCTCTTCTTTTGATTCTTCACATGTAGCCATGGGAGTACTTTGAGTGCTCAGATGTCGGGAAGCTATTATATTTACTAACTCGCCTAAGGCGGCCGCGAAATTTAGCACACTCTTATTCATCTTTTCTTGCCCTTGAAGAATAACACTAAGTTTGTCATTCATTGGAGGTTGGGGTGGATATGAGGGTTCATTGGTTGGGAGAGAGGGTTCATAATAGGAAGGTGGTTCATCTTGATAATGATAAGGAGATGGTGTATATTGAGGTGGTGGTTCATGAGAGTAGTTGTGTTGGAATATGGGTGGTTCTGTGTATGGTTCATTTGGCTCATAAGGTGGTTGGTATGGTAGATAAGGGTTAGAATCATGTGATGGCATTTGGTAGTAGGGGGCTTGTGAGTATGGTAGTCCAAAGTCATGTTGAGGAGACGGTTCATAATCATGTGGTGGGCCTTGTTGGTAATTACAAGGGGGTTCACCATATTCATCATCTTGGCATGCTCCCTGGAATGGCTCTTGACCATAGTAGTTTGGTGGTTGTTGGTTGTCACGGAAGGGTCCACCATAACTGTTGTTTTGACATGCATTGTGGAATGGTCGTGGTCCATGGTATCTTGGAGGGTGTTGTTGCCTAAAGGGTTGATCAGATCCTCGTGGCTCCTTCCATCTATGATTGTTTTGACCTTGATGCATGTTCCTGTTATAATTTCCAGTCCTTGCAACAACATTGGAACCAAACTCAAAGCGAGAGGGGTGAGAACTCATAATAGTAAATAAAAATTAAAAACGAAAATAAAAACAAATTTTAAATTAAAAGGTTATTGAAATTTAAATTTTGAAATTAAAAACTAAATTTTGAAATTTGAATTTTTAAATTTTAAAATTTGAAATTTAAATATTGAATTTTGAAATTTGATTTTTGAAATAAGATAAGATAAGATTTTGAAAAAGATATGATTTTTGAAAAAGATTTGAATTTTGAAATTTGACTTTTGAAAATTAAAATTTGCAATTTTGAAATTTGAATTTTAAAATTTTTTTAATTTGAATTTTGAAATTTGAAATTTGAAATTTGAAATTTGAGTTTTAAATTTTGAATTTTTGAATTTAATGAGGAAAGAGAAAAATAATAAAATGACACCAAACTTAAAATTTTTAGATCAAAATGAAGAAAACAATTAAGAACAACTTGAAGGTTAAGATGAACATGAAGAACAACTTGAAGATCAAGATGAACACCAAGACAAATTTTTGAAAGAAAAAAATTTTTAATAACTAAATAAAAACCAATAACCTCTTAATTTACAAAAGAGCAAAAATAATAAAAAAACAAAAATAAAAACAAATAAACAAGCAAAAGCAAATATTTACAATAACCAATAATAAGGCACACGTTTGCAATTCTCCGGCAACGGCGCCATTTTGAAGAACGGAAGATTGACGGTTTAGAAGTTATAATAAATTCTCGTTGCAAGTATAGTTTCTAAACCAAGCAATCAACCTTTCTTTCAAAAGTTTTGGTTGTCACAAGTAACAAAACCCTTTAAAATTGATAACCGAAGTATTTAAACCTCGGGTCGTCTTCTCAAGGAATTGCAGAGAAGTATGATTTATTATTGGTTATGGAAAAAGATATATTTTTTTGGGGTTTTAATGTATAAGATAAAAAGCAAGAATAGTAAATGGCAAGAAAGTAAATTGTAAGGAATTAATTTAAAGAAATAATAAAACTCTTGGCAAGGTATAAGAACTAGAAGTCCTATCCTTATCAATTATGATGAGAATTGGATTATAATCCCACTTAGTTAACCTTTACTAAAGCAAAGGAAAGTCAAGTAGACTAATTAATTTGATCCTCAGGTCTTAGTCAATTCCTAAGAAAGGACTAGAGTTATTGGAATTTAATCAATTAGCAACTTCCAATTTCAACCACTGCTTTATTTGACAACTCAAGTGTTACCAATTACTTAACCAAAGCCAAAAGGGAAGAAATTTTACTTGAATGAAAATAATTTGGATAAATTGAGAGCATTAATAAATTAAAGAGAGCAATCATAAGTCTGAAAGACCTCAAATTATATTAAATAAAGAAGATCCTAACATGAAAAGGTTTATAAGCCAATTTGGCAACATAAATACTTAAACAGAGAAATAGACAGGTCAAAGCACTAGAACAAATAAAAGTAAAAGAGAATTTAAATTAAAGGAACATTGAACCTGCGATTGAAGAGATCATAGCTTAAACATAATAAAAATCCTAAATCCTAATCCTAAGAGAGAGGAGAGAACCTCTCTCTAAAAACTACATCTAATCCTAAAATTATAAATTATGAGCTCCTCCTCATGAATGAATAGATTCTACCACTTTATAGTCTCTAATCTGTATTTTCTGGGTCGAAAAATGGGTCGAAAACAGCCCAGAAATCGCTGGAGAAGAAATCTGCCACGCTGATTTTCGTCACTGCGACGCATCCGCGTGAAGCACGAGTTCGAGTCACCTAGCATCAGGGCAACTATAGAATATTATATATCAAATCGAAGCCTCGGACGTTATCTTTGCAACGCAACTGGAACCGCATCGTTTGGATCTCTGTAGCTCAAGTTATGACTGTTTGAATGCGAAGAGGTCAGGCTGGACAGCTTTGCAGTTCCTTCAACTTCTTGTATTCCTTCCACTTTTGCATGCTTCCTTTTCATCCTCTAAGTCATTCCTGCCCTGTAAATTCTGAAATCATTTAACATACATATCAAGGCATCTAATGGTAATAAGAGAGGATTAATATTAGCAAATTAAGACCAAAGAAACATATTTTCAGTCATAGCACAAAATCAGGAAGGAAAATATAAAACCATGCAAATAGTATGAATAAGTGGGTAAAGAGTTGATAAAAATCACTCAATTGAGCACAAGATAAACCATAAAATAGTAGTTTATCAATCTTCTTGTCCCTCCAACCTTTAGGTACCTTTTTTTTAGTACGTTCCTTCCCAGTGTTTGATGATATTGTCCAACACCAAACTTAGAGTTGGTGTTTGGGGGCACTGTAAAGCTCTGCACTGAGAGAGAGGGCTGAAACACTATGTGTTACACAGTGGTACCAAATTTGTTAGAGGGAGACTGAGGGTTGGTGATAAACCACTATTTTATGATTTATCTTGTGCTCAATTGAGTGGATTTTATCAAGTCCTTACCCAGTTATTCATAGAAATTGCATGTTTTACGTTTTCCTTCCTGATTTTGTGCTATGATTGAAAACATGTTTCTTTGACCTTAATTTTATTAATTTTGATCCTCTCTTATTACCATTCGATGCCTTGATATGTGTGTTAAGTGATTTCAGGGATTACAGGGCAGGAATGGCTTATAGGATGGAAAGGAAGCATGCAAAAGTGGAAGGAATACAAGAAACTGAAGGAACTGCTAAAGATATCCAGCCTGACCTCTTGGTACTAAATCAACCATAACTTGAGCTACAGAGGTCCAAATGATGCAGTTCTAGTTGCGTTGGAAAGCTAACATCCGAGGCTTCGAAACGATATAAAATTTTTCATAGCTTTCCTGAAGCCAGGCAACGCGAACGCGTGGGTTACGCGGACGCGTGACCTGGTAGAAACACAATCCACGCAAACGTGTGGACGACGCTTCCGCATCACTTTCCCGTGACCTGTACATACCAGAATACGCTGGGGGCAATTTATGGGCTGTTTTTGACCCAGTTTTCGGCCTAGAAAACACAGATTAGAGGCTATAAAGTGGGAGAATGCATCCATTCGTTAACATGTCTTCCATTATTCACTTTTCATAATCTAGATGTAGTTTTTAGAGAGAGAGGTTCTCTGCCATCTCTCTTAGGATTTAGGATTAGGATTCCTCTTAAAGGATTTAGGATTTCTTATTATTTCAACTTACAATTTCTTTTGAGTTCCAGGTTCAATGTTCCTTTTACTTATTTTCTCAATTTAGTTTATGAACTCTTTATGTTTAGATTGATTTTCTATTTAATATAATTTGAGGTATTTCAGAATTATGATTGCTTTCCTTTATTTATATAAATAATTTAGATTTTTCTCTTTTGGCTTTGGTTGATTAATTGGTAACTCTTGAGTTGTCAAACTCATCGTGATTGATAATTGATATCTTTGCTGATTGATTTAGATTCCTATAACTCTAGTCTTTCCTCAGGAGTTGACTAGGACTTTAGGTGTTAAATTGATTTATCCACTTGACTTAGCTTCATAGTTAGAGGTTGACTTAGTGTAAGCAAAAATATAATTCTCATCACCATGGATAAGGATAACTAGGATAGGACTTCCAGTTTTCATACATTGCCAAGAGTTTTCTTAGTTATTGATTTACTAATTCTTGCAATTTATTTCTCTTGTTCAAACCTTTTAAAAACCCAAAAATACTGTTTTCCATAACCAATAATAAATCATACTTCCCTGCAATTCCTTGAGAAGACGACCCGAGGTTTAAATACTTCGGTTTATAAATTTTATTGGGTTTGTTACTTGTGACAACCAAAACTTTTGTAAGAAAGGAATTCTTGTCGGTCTAGGAGCTATACTTACAACGCGAATTTATTGTGAAAATTCTAGATCGTGCGAGAATTTTGTTCTTAAAAAATGGCGCCGTTGCTGGGAAATTGCAAACGTGTGCCTTATTATTGGTTATTGTAAATATTTTTCTTGTTTGTTTTCTTCGTTTTAATTTTAAAAAAAATTCAGATTTTTATTTTAAAATTTTTTATCTTATCTTATCTTAGTTTTAAATTTCAAAATTCAAATCTTTTTCAAAAATCATATCTTTTTCAAAATCTTATCTTATCTTATTTCAAATTCAAATTTCAAATTTCAATTAAATTCCAAAATTCAAAATTCAAAATTTAAATTTAAATTTTTAAAAAATCAAATCTTTTCAAAATTTAAATCTTTTTTTTTTCAAATCCTTATCTTATATTGTTGACTTTTTCAAAAATTCAAATTTCAAAATTTAAAATTCAAAATTTAATTTTCAAATTCAAAAATTTAAATTTCAAAACCTTTTAAATTAAAAACTTATCTTCTCTTACCTAACCTATCTTATCTTTTCTAATATTAAAATCAAATCTTTTTCAAACCTTTTCTCTTATTAATTTTATTTTATTTTATTTTCCTTTGCTTGTTTATTTATTTTTGTTTTTAATTTTTATTAGTTACTATGAGTTCTCACCCCCGTCGCTTTGAGTTTGGTTCTAATGTTGTTGTAAGGAATAGAAGCTATAACAGGAACATGCATCAAGGTCAAAGCAATCAAAGATGGAAGGAGCCACGAGGATCTGATCAACCCTTTCGGCAACAACACCTTCCAAAGTACCATGGACGACGACCATCCTACAATGCATGCCAAAACAATAGTCATGGTGGACCCCTTCGTGACAAACCACCTCCACCTAATTACTATGGTCAAGAGCCATTCCAGGGAGCGTACCAAGATGATGAATATGGTGGACCCTCTTGTAGTTACCAACAAGCCCCACCATATGCTTATGAACCACCTCCCCAACATACCTTTGAACCACCAAACTCACAAGCCCCTTTCCACCATTCACCTCCATATGACCCTAAACATATCCACCATACCAACCACCCTACGAACCGTATGAACCATACATGGAGCCACCCCAATTCCAACCCAATTACTCCCAAGAACCACCACCTCAATATACACCATGTCCATATCCATCGACCCGAGAATCAAGGGAGCAACTCAAGGAAACATTTGAAAAATTTTATGCCACCCTCCACCAATTGAATCAAGCAATAAATCGATTACCCTCTCGATGTTCGGACACTCAAGGAACCCCCATAGCTTCATGTGGGCAATCTAATGAAGAACACAGCATGAGGGAGATACTAGAAACTCCAATGGACAGTAAGGAGCATGATTTTGTACTAGAACAAGTGGAGGAAGCTGAAATTATCAAAGAGGAAGAAGTGGTTGAAGACTTATGAGATGCTGAACCTCCATGGGAAAGTCAAGTTATAGAGACTCCCTCAAAGACGTTTGAAATTGATGTTGAGGAGGGTGTACAACCTCCAAGGCATATCATGGTTGAAGACCTTGAAGTGGATGATCAAGAGATGGATTCAATCATTAATGAATTCTTATCTACATTTGAATCCTCTCCCATTGGACTTGACATGGAGATTAAAGAAGAAGAAGCACAACCTCCCATGTCCTTGGTGAAAAATGAAGAAGAGATCGAATTGGAAGAAAGCTACCAAGAAGAAGAGGTTGAAATTGAAGAAGCTTGCAAGGAGGTGGAAGTTGTCAAGGAAGAGCTCAAGGGAATGGAGCTGGAAATCACCTTGCCAAAGTTGTTGGAGACCTCTCCCCCAAAGTCATCGCCATCTATTCCTTCATTTAAGTGGGTAAATCTCTCATCTATAAGCTTAATTAGCTCACTTGAATATGCTTTGCTTGAGACAGATGGTTAGCTTAGAGCTCTTTGTGGCTATAAGAGCAAGCGGGAGATGGTTAGTGGTAGGAATTGATGCAAGGTTCAATATGGTTGCATGCTCCAAATTGAAGTACAAAGGTTGGTACAATTCTCAATTGAATGGGTCTAGGAAGCTGTTTGGATGTCTCAGTGAGAATTTCAATTGCGTGCCACCCGGATGGAATCATGATGATCAACAAGAAGACGGGTGCAAAGGCAAGGTCTGGGACCCCGGAATTCATTCCAGCAATCAACACTCATGGGGCCTTGTCACTTGCTTTAACTTGCTTGAAGGCTTTATGTAACTAGTTTGGGACCCCGGAGGTCATTGGAATCACAAACATTGGTGGAGATTCCTAGATGAGTTCAAGAACAAGCCACCATAACAAAGGACTCCCCAAATGTCCAACTTAAGGACTTTAACTAAAAGTGCTAGGTGGGAGACAACCCACCATGGTATGATCGTTCTTTTTTAGTCTTAGTTTTATTTTAATTTGTTTATTGCTTATTTTGATTTTATTTTATTTTTCTTAGTGTTCATTCATAGTACCTGCATCAGCATTTGCATTCTGCATTCTGCATACTGCATAAAAAAAAAGAGCACGCACGCGACGCGGCAGCGTCGCTGACGCGTCCGCGTCACCAGTGCATTTTGAAGAAAAGAGAATTAAACAGAAAGTCACGCGAAAGCGTGGCTGGAGGCGTGCCTTAGGAACAAATATGTCCACGCGACCGCATCGCTGACGCGTTCGCGTCATTTGCGAAATAGCCTCCCCACGAGTCCGCGTCATCCACGCGAACGCATGGCCCTGCAAAATCGACGTAAATGGGTATATGGCAGAGAGTTATGATGGAGCTGGGCTGGACTCGTGCTAGAAGAACAAGCCCTCCCACACGAACGCGTGCCCCATGCGAACGCGTGCCCCACGCGTCCGCGTCGTTTTGCAATTATGGCCATTCACGCGATCGCGTCACCCACGCGAACGCGTCACCCTAAAATCTGGCAAAATGGGTTTGAAACAGAGAGTTGCGTGAACGCGCAGCTGCCCTCGCGCCATTCGCTTAAATCAAGTCACGCGACCGCGTGACCCACGCGTCCGCGTCACTTGATGAAACATCACACACCACGTGATCACGTGATCCACGCGTCCGCGTCATATGCGACGCACAACTTATCCAGATCAGCCAAGATATCTTATCTTTTCTTCCCCAAATCCTAATTTCTTTCTTCTTCTTTCTTCTTTCTTTCTTTCCTTCTCCCCCTCTACTCTTCTATCCCTTTAATTTAATGCATTTATTTGTCCTTTTTTTTTTCTTCTCAATTTTATCTTAGCTTAATTCCTTTTGGTTTCTTTTTTCAATTCTTTTTCATGCATTTTTATGTTGGTGTTGGGGTTTTATTTAGATAGTACTTTATTTTATTTGAGCATGTGGCTATTCTGAGGAGAGATTTGACAATTGACATTTACTTATGGCTCTCATATACATTTGGATTACATTATTTTCATCCCTATTTTAACTTGCACACCCAGTGTTTGTGAAAAAGCTTTTATGGCATTTTGAATTTTATTTTATTTTACTCTTTCACTTGCATACCTCTTTTTCACAACACTTGTGCTCCACATGTATTTGGGATTATCATTCACAATTATCATCATTACACATGCTCTTTAATTTGGCACATTTATTACTTGATGCTTGAGCTATGCTTCTCATGCCTATTATTTGCATGTTTTTACCCTCTTGCATCTAATTATTTTGAACTACCCTTTTTGATCTTTATTGTTGTCTTCCCTACATGTTGTAGCTACCATGTAGTTGAGCTATCATCTTTCCTTTGGAATTCCTTATAACTTGGAATTTCCTCCCTTCCGGTCTTAGTTTTCTATATTTCACACTCTTCCTTTTTCTTTTTCCTTAGGCATGGGTACCAAGAAAGGAAAAGAGAAGTCCACTAACAAGACACAGGCACGGAGAGGAACCAAGAGACCTCCAGCTAAGGCGCCTCTATCTACAAGCGTCAGTTGTAGCAACCCGTCCACTTGTACATCTCAGCATGCACCGAGAACGGTGTAATCTTTAAGTGTGGGGAGGTCGATACCGATCTCCACGGGTTAGTTACTCTTCTATCTCAACACCAATATTTTATTTTCTTTGTTTGTTCATTATTGCATTTGCATGTTTGATTGCATATTTGTTTGATTTTTGTGCATATTTTACCACTTGGTTGAAGTAATATTTTCTTTTTCAAGAAATTTTTTAGAGTATTTCACTAATTTAAATTAAAACTTTTTGTTAAACTTGTTTGAAGAAATATTATACTGGAACATGGTTTAGAGCTCGAACACATAAAACCAGTAAGATTTTAAGCCTATTTGGATTGGTTGCATTTTATCAACCAATATTTTATTTTTAGTGTGTTGTCCTCTCTAAAATTGTGATCTTTGTCTTGCTTAATTCTATATTTCCATGGTTTGATGTATGCATGCACTTATATGATTGAGGCCTTTGTTTTACTGAGCTTACATACCCATATGGCCTTAACCTTTCATTATCCTTTGCAAACCAATTTGAGTCTATTACAATAATGTCCTTAATTTGAATCCTTGGTTAGCTTAGACTAGTGAGAATGCTCATGAATTAAGTGTGGGAAAAGTGGGTTTGAAAACGTTTGGTTCAAGAATTAGGTGTTATATATCTTTCTGAAAATGTGAAAGAAATGTTTAGGACATGTTCATGCATTCAATAATTTAATCATATGCATTGAGAAAATATATATATATATATATATAAAAGAGAGAAAAAAAATAAAGAAGAAAAAGAAAAGAAAAAGAGCAAATAAATAAAAGGGGACAAAATGTCCCAAAGCAAATGGTGAAAAGCAATGCATATGTACTGTACTTGAAATTAGAATGCATGAATATGTGGAAAACATGGTTAATGGATAGTTAGATGTGGTATTATGATTACATGGATTGTCTAAAAGTTAGGTGGAAAGTTTAAGTTAATTAAGGATTCAGATTTTAGTCCACTTAGCCAAATACAATCCTACCTTGACCCTAACCCCATTACAACCCTTAAAAGACCTCTTGATATGTGTATTTGTGCATTAAATTTTTGTTGATTGGTAGAAGAAAAGCAAGCCTTAGAAAGCAAGGTTAGTAGAGGATTGAGAGAATCGAACCTTAAACACATGAGTAATTAGAGTGTATACACTTCCAGTAAGGGTTCGATGCTCGATTCCTTGTTCCCGGCGTTCATGAGCTATCTTCTTCTTGCAAATCTATTTGTACTTCATTTTTATGATTTGAATTAGTGAAATACAGTTCATGTATGTTCTTGGAAGATTTATTTACTTTTAACCAAGTAGGTAAAACATTCTGCATGTAGTTGCATTCATATAGATAGGTTGCATTTCATACATTCTATCATTGCTCTTCACCCCTTTATAGCTTCTCTTGAGCTTGGCATGAGGACATGCTAGTGTTTAAGTGTGGGGAGGTTGATAAACCACTATTTTACGATTTCTCTTATGCTCAATTGAGTGGATTTTATCAAGTCCTTACCCACTTATTCAAAGAAATCGCATGTTTTACGTTTTTCTTCCTAATTTTGTGCTATGATTGAAAACATGTTTCTTTGACCTTAATTTTATTAATTTTGATCCTCTCTTATTACCATTCGATGCCTTGATATGTGTGTTAAGTGATTTCAGGGATTACAGGGCAGGAATGGCTTAGAGGATGGAAAGGAAGCATGCAAAAGTGGAAGGAATACAAGAAACTGAAGGAACTGCTAAAGCTGTCCAGCCTAACCTCTTGGTACTAAATCGACCATAACTTGAGCTACAGAGGTTCAAATGATGCGGTTCTAGTTGCGTTGGAAAGCTAACATTCAGGGCTTCACAATGATATATAATTTTCCATAGCTGCCCCGAAGACAGGTGACGCGAACACGTGGATCATGCAGACGCGTGACCTGGCAGAAACGCAATCCACGCAAACGCGTGGACGATGCTTCCGCATCACTTTCCCGTGACTTGTACATACCAGAATACACTGGGGGCGATTTCTGAGCTGTTTTTGACCCAATTTTTCGCCCAGAAAACACATATTAGAGGCTATAAAGTGGGGAATGCATCCATTCATAACATGTCTTCCATTATTCACTTTTCATAATCTAGATGTAGTTTTTAGAGAGAGAGGTTCTCTCCCCTCTCTCTTAGGATTTAGGATTAGGATTCCTCTTAAAGGATTTATGATTTCTTATTATTTCAACTTACAATTTCTTTTGAGTTCCAGGTTCAATGTTCCTTTTACTTATTTTCTCAATTTAGTTTATGAACTCTTTATGTTTAGATTGATTTTCTATTTAATATAATTTGATGTATTTTAGAATTATGATTGCTTTCCTTTATTTATATAAATAATTTAGATTTTTTCCTTTTGGCTTTGGTTGATTAATTGGCAACTCTTGAGTTGTCAAACTCATCGTGATTAATAATTGATATCTTTGCTGATTGATTTAGATTCCTATAACTCTAGTCTTTCCTCAGGAGTTGACTAGGACTTTAGGTGTTAAATTGATTTATCCACTTGACTTACATTCATAGTTAGAGGTTGACTTAGTGTAAGCAAAAATATAATTCTCATCACCATTAATAAGGATAACTAGGATAGGATTTCCAGTTTTCATACCTTGCCAAGAGTTTTCTTAGTTATTGATTTACTAATTCCTGCAAGTTATTTCTCTTGTTCAAACCTTTTAAAAACCCAAAAATACTGTTTTCCATAACCAATAATAAATCATACTTCCCTGCAATTCCTTGAGAAGACGACCCGAGGTTTAAATACTTCGGTTTATAAATTTTATTGGGTTTGTTACTTGTGACAACCAAAAATTTTGTAAGAAAGGAATTCTTGTTGGTCTAGGAGCTATACTTACAATGCGAATTTATTGTGAAAATTCTAGATCGCACGAGAATTTCGTTCTTCAGTTGGGTATCTTGAATAAGATACAATCCTCATGTAGTCTCAAGACTAGCTCTCGTCTTTCCACATCAGTAGTGGCTAGGAAAGGCCTTCCAAGGATGATGGATTCATTTCTGTCCTCCCCAGTGTCTAGAATTACAAAGTCTACAGGGATGTAAAGGTCCTCAACCTTTACTAGGACATCCTCCACCATACCATATGCCCTATTTAGGGTCTTGTCTGCCATCACCAATGAGATTGTGGCACATTGCACCTCTAGAATTCCTAACCTCTTCATTACAGACAGAGGCATCAGATTGATGCCTGAGCCAAGGTCACATAGCACCTTCTCAAAGGTGATGGTCCCTATAGTACAGGGAATCAAGAAGCTTCCGGGATCCAGTAGCTTCTGAGGGAGCTTCTTCTGAACCAAGGCACTGCACTCCTTGCCCAGGATCACCAGTTCATCTTCCTCTTCTAACGCCTCTATATGAGAGGAGTTGGCTTTCAGCTTCCTGAGGATTGCTAGGTATCGAGTATTTTGCTCTTCCTTAGACTCTTCATCATCTTCTGAAGAAGAGTATTCTTCAGGTTCTTCTCTCAGCAAAGGAGCGTGCAAGGTGATTGTTTCAGTCTCTTCATGAGCTCTGATTTCCTTGAGCTCCTCTATAGCAGGCTCCTCTTTAGGTTCGGTCACAACCTCTACCATGAGAGCCTTGCACTCTTCCTTTGGATTCACCTCTGTGTTACTCGGAAGAGTGTTTGAAGGGATCTCTGAGATCCTCTTGCTCAGCTGACCATCCTGTATCTCCAAGTTTCGAATAGAAGATCTAGTTTCAGCCGTGAAACTATGTGTGGTCTTGGAGAGATTAGAGACTATAGCAGCTAAGTTAGAGAGGCTCTGCTTGAGTGTCTCCATCATCTGCTGAGATGATTCGAATGGTTTGTTATTGAACCTGTTCTGGTTCATTCTATTCTTATTATTATTGAAGCTTTGTTGAGGCTTCTGCTAGTCTCTCCACCCAAAGTTAGGGTGGTTTCTTCATTCTTGATTGAAAGTATTCGAATAGGGATTGTTGTTGGAGTTTCTGGAGGGTTTTCCCATGTAGTTAACCTCCTCCATGGTGGTCCAGGTGTTATCACTAGTGTCCACCTCATAGGCTGTCTTTGGGCAGTAGGCCTCTGAGCTCTGCATCCCACTCAAGTGCTGAGTGATCATATTGATCTGCTGGAACATGAGCTTATTTTGAGCCAAGATGGCGTCCAAGGTACTTACCTCTAGGACGCCTCTCTTCTGTGTAGCCCCATTATTTATAGGGTTCCTTTCAGAAGTGTACATGTACTGGTTGTTGACAACCATGTCAATAAGCTCTTGTGCCTCTTCAGGCGTCTTTTTCAAGTGAAGGGATCCACCTGCAGAGTGGTCCAATGCCATCTTGGACATCTCAGATAGGCTATCATAGAAAATATCTAACATGGTCCAATCTGAGATCATCTCAGGAGGACATCTCCTGATTAGTTGCTTGTATCTTTTCCAAGCTTCATAGAGGGATTCACCCTCTTTCTGTCTGAAGGTTTGTACTTTCACCCTAAGCTTGCTCAGCTTTTGAGGTTGAAAGAACTTGGTCAAGAATCCATTGACCACCTTCTCCCAACTATCTAAGCTTTCCTTAGGCTAAGAATCTAGCCATAGCCTTGCTCTGTCTCTTACTGCAAAAGGAAAGAGCATGAGCTTGTAGACTTCTGGATTTACTCCATTAGTCTTGACAGTGTCATATATCTGTAGAAAGTTAGATAGGAACTTGTTTGGATCTTCCTGTGGAATTCTATGAAACTGACAATTCTGTTGTACCAGAGTGACCAATTGAGGCTTCAACTCAAAGTTGTTTGCCCCAATGACAGGAATGGGGATGCTGCACCCATAGAAGTCAGAATTGGGTGTAGTGTAAGATCCTAGAACCTTTCTTGCGTTACCCCCATTGTCTGGATTGGTTGCCATTGTTGTTTCTTCAACTTCTTATTCTAGAGCTCCTGTTAGATTCCTTACGGATCTGATAGCTTGAGCTTGTTGCAGATGCCTTCTTAGGGTCTTTTCAAGTTCAGAATCCGAATCAAAGAGAGGTTCTTTATCCCTACTCCTGTTCATAAACAAGAAGAAAGAAACCAAGAAGAGAAGAATAAAAGATTCTCTATGTCACAGTATAGAGGTCCTTTGTTAGAGAGATAGGTAAAGAAGAAAAGAGAAGAAGGAATCTTTTAATTAAAAAAAGAAGTTTTCAAAAATGGAGAGGGTAAGAGAAGAATTTCGAAATTAAAGAGAGAAAGAAACAAGAGATTTTCGAAAAATATGAGAGAGAAAGGAATTAGAATTTTCGAAAGAGAAGAGAGAGAGAAGAATTAGAAAGAATCAAACTTTTAAAATTAAACAAACAAGTAACTAATTTAGAAATATTTAAAAATAAAATAAAAGATTTGAAAAAAGATTTAATTTTTGAAAATATTTGAAATTTTAAAAAGTAAGAAGTTGGAAAAGAATCTTTGAAATTTAAAAATTAAAAAGAGAAAGTAAAAAAAAGAAACAAGATAAGATAAGATTTCAAAATTTAAGACAAAAGATTTTATTTTAAAAAGTTTTGAAATTAAAAGGAAGTTAAAGAAAGATTTTAAATTTGAGAATTTGAAAAAGTCAAGAGAGAGAGAAACAAGATAAGATAAGATTTTAAAATTAAAAGATTTTTAAAATTTTAAAACAACGAAAAACTAACAAGATACTAAAATTAAAAATTGAATTTAAAAGAAAGGTAAGATAGTGAAATTTTGAAAATCAAAGAAAGAAAAGATAAGATAAAGATTTGAAATAAAAGATAAACAAGAAATAAAAAAAACAAAAAGACAACTAACAAGATACCAAACTTAAAAATTTTGAAATTAAATGACACAATTTAAAAAGAAAAAACACTAAAAGATACCAAATTTAAAGATTTTAAAAATCAAAGACACTAATTTTCGAAAACCATGAAAGAGAAACACCAAAGGACACCAAACTTGAAAATTTTGAAATCAAACAAGAAAAATAGCAAGAACAGTTCGAACACTAAAGAAATAAAACAAGAACAATTTTTAAAGACTCAAGAAAAGAACAAAAACCAAAGTGCCACCAAACTTAAGACTTGACACAAAACTCAAACAAAAGAAGAACAATGATGACTAAAAAAGCAATATATATATATATATATATATATATTGGATTGAAAAAAATTTTCGAAAAAGAAACAAGAAACACAAAAAGAAAAACACGTAAAGGTACCTGAACTAAGGAGCAAGACAACCGTTAGTTTGTCAATCACAAACAATCCCCGGCAATGGCGCCAAAAACTTAGTGCGCAAATTTGTGACTCGCACAACTGACCGACAAGTGCACCGGATCGTCCAAGTAATACCTCATGTGAGTGAGGGTCGAATCCCACGAGGATTGGTGGATTGAGCAAGCTGTGGTTATCCTGCATATCTTAGTCAGGCGAATAGAAAGATAGTTTTTGGTTGTTGTAGGCGCATAAACAAGCAATAACAAAAGCGATAAATAATTAAGATAAAGACAGTAATGAGAAGTCAGTTAAGGCTTCGGAGGTGCTTCTTCTTCTGGATTAACATGTCATACCAACTACTTTAAAGATGAATGATTCCTTCAATGGCAAGGCTGTAAATGATTAAGCTATTGGTCGTGGTAATTAATCTCCTCAAGTCCAAACCAAACATCCGAACGGACTAGATCAATCTGGGAGAGGGTGAAGTGCACGCAATTCAATCTCTTTGATGATCCTACTCAAAATGCTACAAACAAGGTCGGATCTTCCGGATCAGAGACTGACGTTCTTATAATTCTAGCCCTTAGAGCCACAGGAACCTCAATTACCCCTGACTAACGAGGTTTTATGTCACATACCCCAATTAGCCAAGATAACTTGTTGGAACCCGTGATGCATTCTCAAGCTGTAGCTCAATATGATCCGGTTCAGGACTCGTAAGGAACTCATGTAGAATCAAGATTCATAAGGATGAAGAATGACAATGCATCATAGAATAGAATCAAGCATAGATTGAAGTATATAAGTAACTGCATTAATCCATAGGAATCAGCAGAGCTCCTAACCTTAACCTATGAGGTTTAGTCGCTCACACAGTACAGAAAATAAAGTGTGTAGTTCGAATGTGGTGGAGAAGATCCTAAACAATGGTGATCTCTCCTTATTTATACTAATGACTAAACTTAAAAAGAAATTAATAATAATTAGAAATTACAGTAATGAAAGAAACTAAGCTAAAAGGTGCGAAAATCTACTTTTGGGCCCACTTGGTGAATGTTTGGGCTGAGCTTGGCATCCAACTTGAGTGAGTGGGCATTGAATGCCTACTAGGGGGTGTGAGTGCGCTGCCTTGCTCCCTTTATGGCGTTGAACGCCAGTTTTGGGCATTCAACACTGGGCTCTGTCCTCTTGGGGCGTTGAATGCCCGAAAAGGAGTAGTTTGGGCGTTCAACGCCCATTTTGGGCCTTCATTTCCAAAGCAAAGTATAAACCATTATATATTTCTGGAAAGCTCTGGAAGCTAGCTTTCCAACGCCATTGAGAACGCTTCATTTGGACCTCTGTAACTCTAGAAATGCTCGTTTGAATGCACGGAGGTCAGGATCTGACAACATCTATTGTCCTTTCTTTGCCTCTGAATCAGACTTTGCCAAAACTTGCCAAATTCACCAAAAATTCACCTAAAATTATAAGAAAAATACAAAAGCTCAAAGTAATATCCAAAAAGTGAATTTTGCATTAAAACCTACTAAAACATAATAAACTTAACAAAATATACTAAAAACACTAAGAAAATAACATCAAAAAGCGTATAAAATACCCGATCATCAATCCACCAAGATCATGATGGAGAATAAGTCAGCGATTGCCCTAGCAAAGAATCCAGTGTTTCACGACAGAAACAAGAACATAGAAACAAAGTATCATTTCATTCGGCAATGTATTGAAAACATGCATGTGGAGGTTGAGTATGTGAAATCACTTGATCAAGTTACTCACATTTTCACAAAACCTCTATAATATGATGCTTTTCAAAAGTTAAGGATTATGATTGGAGTCAGAAAATTATCAAGTTTAAAGGAGAATGTTAAAAAATAAACTTAATGGTTATAATTTAAGAACGAATAGAAACCACAGTTTGAATAGGTTGTCTATATTTAGTTTTAATTTAAACCATTTGTTTATTAGGATGTATTAAGTTTAGATGTTAAAGAAAAGTATAAATACATATGTAATTATTTCATAAATAACAACACACAAATACATTCAATACATTCCTCTTTATTTTATATTCTTCGTAAGTGTGTGCCTTGTTCTTTTATTTTTCGACACCCTCATCCTTTCCCTCTCTTCCCTTTGGTTTGCGTTCTCTCTCTTGTGTGTGTGACGACGCTCGGAGATAATGAGGGTGAGTGTGTGTAATATATTAAGATTAGGGTTTTGTTTTGGGAATTAGGATTTGGATAGTGTAGGAATTCTAATAAAATAAGAAGGAAGAATAGTAATAGAAAACCAAATATTTCATAAAATTAAAATATTAAACTCCAAATCTCAATTATTTAAATTAATTTAATAAATTATAATTATTTTTAATAGCTAAAACTTTAAATTTTGAATATGAAGATTGCTCAATTAATACTGTAAACTCAAAATACTAAAAATTTAAATTTTAAATATCTTAAATAAAAGAATTTTTAAAAATAAAATTTTGAATAAATATAATAAATTATTTATAAATAATTTATTATTTAAATTCTAAAAATTCGAATGTTACACTAACAACGTTCAAACTTGAAAACAATCCTTGCTAATCTTGAAACTTGAGTATTTATAAGATTTACAGGTGCTTGGTGTGCATATAAGCATTGGACCTGGATGTATTTCACCAAGAGGTTACCATAAAGTTGCATGTGTTATTACTTCCTTTTTTTTTATTTTGTGCTATTACTTCCACTAGTTAGTTATTAGTTTAGGAAAGTTTTTAAGTATATTCGTATACTGCTATTTCAGCAAATTTTAACGGTTGGTATTAATTATATATATATATATATATATATATATATATATATATATATATATATTAATTAAAATTAACGGTTAAAAATTACTGAAATACTAATGTATTAGTACATTTAAAAAATTTTCACTAATATATAAACCTCAAACAAACGCAAACCTTTTTTTTTAATTTTTCTTGAAAAAAAAAAAAACACCCAGACATTCTGCTGTGCATGCCTTTGTCATATTTGTAGTGTTGTAAAATTGTACTATTCTTTTTTTCATGCAATTAGAAACAGTGTATGTATGTTATCTTGTCCATGATAGTAAATTGCTAGTATTGCAGCTCTGTTGTGTTCTATTTGCCAACCATTACTCATCATCTTGTCTTTTGATGCGTATTGCGTAGTATCTTTGTCAAGTTCTTAGTGGCTGACTAATGTTTGTCCCTTGGTTTACCACTACTAATATCCTTCCCTTGTGGACTTATTTGTACTCTACTCTGTCTATTCTCTAGCCTCTATATATATATATATATATATATATGTGTGTGTCCTCCATCGATATTTTATTAATTAGTTCAATCTCAGTCATTTTGAAAAGGATATGGATAGGGGTGGTGTTTATTCTAGAAAGATTCTGATTATAAAATTATATAGCAATAGTGTCAGGATAGTATTAGTATATAAATCTACACAATTTTGTGGTTTTTAAATTTTAAATTCGAGTTTTGGATATAGGAAAATTATTCTTAAAAAAAAAAAAAACCATATCACTTATTATAGGGTATCAAATATTGCTTCTAATAAAAAGATATTTATAGCTTTTAAAAAAAAAAATGTACACAAGAATTTGTATCATACTATCATCTCAACTAATTTTACTTTTTAATTAATGTTGTCCTTATATATACCACTTTTCTATTTGTATCATCTTAAACAATGTGTTATTCTTACACATACACCACTTTATCATGTATAAAATTAAGATAGATTATGCATATATTTTAACCGAATAGAAAAAAAAAAGTTTTAATTTGTCTAGATAAAAATATAACACCAGTTTGAGTTGACACTAAATACTATTTAAGATCAATTGTATAAAGGGAGCCACTTAGATAAAGACGCTGAAAACGTCTTTTTATAAAGATGTTTTTTAATAATTAAAATTTAACATATATAATCAATTAAATTGTATTATTTTTGTCAAAATTAGACTAGACAAATTGATTTGACCGAAAAATGGTGAATCAAATCTTGAATTGATCTAAATTAATATTAATTTTTTTATAGAAAATGACTACAATACCTTATTATAGAAAATGACTAAAATACTTCTATTATATATATTAATTTTGAGAATCCTAAATTTTAGTCCTTTATTTTTTTATTGTAGGGTTAGGATTTAGAATTTTTAAAAAATATATATATAATAAGAGTATTTTAATCATTTTTTATAATAAAAGTATTGTAGTAATTTTTTATAAAAAAAATAATATTAATTTAGACCAATTCAAGATTTGATTCACCATTTTTTTTTGTTAAATCAATTTGTCTAATCTAATTTTGACAAAAATAACATAATTTAATCGATTATATATGTTAAATTTTAATTATTAAAAAATATCTTTAAAAAAAGACGTTTTAAATATCTTTATCTGAGTGGCTCCCTCGGATAAAAGCAAAGATTGCAGGCCATAACAATTTTGTGTTCTTATTACTTCTGAGCCGGCAAACTTAATTGTCTTTTAGTTAAAATACACCCTCATATATGCAGCATCTCTCATATTCAAATACGTAACTTTGATTTTGTTAGGAAACGTTCCAATTATTGTCTTGTTACTTCTTTTATATTTATAAAAAGGTCAAGCAGAAAAGTTTAAGTATCTTAAATCTGCAATAATAAATGATGATATAGTTCCTTCTCAAGGAAAGTTTTGTACACTACAATTAACTTGCAAATAAATTTGTATAACATGTTTTTGAAGGCTATGAAGATACTTTTTAAATTTAATTGGTGTTTTTTCAAGTTAAAAGGTATGATATAATTTTATATATTATTGAGTTTTTATATTAATTTTTTTATTATATCTGTATTAATTAAAATAATTTTAAATGTAAAAGTAACTTATCAAACACAATTTTTGTAATATGAACTTATTTAAAGTCATTTTTATTTTAATTTACTAAATATATTTACTATAATTTTTAAAAAAATATTTTTTAAATGTTAGATTTAAAGAAGTTATTTTTGAGAAGTCAAAATTTTATCACATCAAACCTCATTGGTGTAACTCAACATTGTGTTATGTTATTTCATTCCCATATTTTTTCTTTTCTGTAAATATATTAAAGTTAATTAAAACAAGACATAAGAGATAATCACTGTCCTCTGACCTCAAATGCTATGGTGGTTTGTTATAATTTTTTCCATAAATTTTGCTTTCTTAGTCACAAAACATTATTTCTTCTTAGTGAGCATTGATAAAAGAAGGGGAGTATTAGTTTGTCTCTTATCCATGGCAGATTATTGATTCTGTCGTAATTAAAGAGTTTAATTTCTAACAAACTTTCCAACAATCAAAATTAAACTATGGCCGGCCACAAACATATGCATAATCCATTTTATTTTTTCTATTAAACCATTAAATCCATTCTCCAATTTAGTGTCCATAAACCTTAAACTTGTCCTTCACCAATTACAAGCTTAAACCATGTTCAACTTCAACAAAATCTTGTGCCTCCTATGTTTCCCTTTCCTGTGTTTTGATTTGTCTCATTGTACTTTATCTACTACTTCTTCACTAGTAAGTGACTTCACTTCTTGTTTGGCCAATCACAACATCAACAACTTCACCACTTTCCCTTACAAGGATTACGATAAGTCATCAGCTCATGATTACTTCAAGATTCTGAATTTTTCCATTCAGAATCTCCGGTTCGCCGGGGGTGCAGTTCCTAAGCCTGTAGCAATAGTACTTCCAGAGAGTTTGGAGCAGCTACAGAGAAGTGTAGCATGCTGCAGAGAATTCTCCTTTGGAATCAGAGTGAGGTGTGGTGGACATAGCTACGAAGGTACTTCCTCAGTTTCCGACGATGGATCACTCTTCACCATCATTGACATGATGAATTTGAACCATGTTTGGGTGGATATGGAGACAGAGACAGCAATGGTTGAAGGTGGTGCAACATTAGGAGAGACCTATTATGCCATCTCGCGAGCCAGCAATGAACACGGCTTCTCAGCAGGGTCATGTCCAACTGTAGGAGTTGGAGGACACATTGGTGGGGGAGGATTTGGGTTGCTCTCTAGAAAACATGGCCTCGCGGCCGACAATGTCATCGACGCGCTTCTTGTTGATGCCAATGGGCGATTGCTGAGCCGAGAATCGATGGGGGAAGACGTGTTTTGGTCTATTAGAGGAGGAGGTGGTGGAATTTGGGGAATTGTCTATGCTTGGAAAATCAAGCTATTGAAAGTTCCACAAGTTGTAACTGCTTTCGCGGTATCAAGAAATGGCACAAGAAATCATGTTGCCAATCTTGTTCATAAATGGCAAAATGTAGCACCAAATTTGGATGATGATTTCTACTTGTCATGCTTTCTTGGTGCTAATTTACCTGAAGCCAAATCTCTAGGCATATCAGCTACATTTAAAGGGCTTTTTCTTGGTCCTAAAGGAATTGCCATGTCCATCATAAACCATGATTTTCCTGAATTGGGAATTTTGGAACAAGAATGTGTGGAAATGAGTTGGATTGAGTCAATTGTTTTTTTCGCTGGCCTAAGTGATGGAGCCTCAGTTCCTGATTTGAAGAATAGGTACCTTGAAGACAAAGAATACTTCAAAGCCAAATCAGATTTTGTGAAGGCTCATATTCCTATTGAGGGAATTGAAATTGCACTGGAGATTCTAGAAAAGGAGCCTAAAGGGCTCGTAATTCTTGACCCGTCTGGTGGAAAAATGCATAGTATAAGCAGTGATTCAATTGCTTATCCACATAGAAAAGGAAACATTTTTTCAATTCAGTACTTGATATATTGGAAAGAAGAGGACAATGATAAGAGCAATGATTATATTGATTGGATGAAAGGGTTCTATGATTCTATGGCACCATTTGTTTCATGGGGTCCAAGGGCTGCATATGTTAATTACATGGACTTCGACCTTGGAGTTATGAACATGATTAGGTTTAGCAATGTGAAGGATGCTGTGGATCATGCAAGGGTTTGGGGTGAGAAGTACTTTTTGGGTAACTATGATAGGTTGGTGAAGGCCAAGACTTTGATTGACCCAAACAATGTTTTCACTAACGAACAAGGGATTCCTCCTTTGTACTTTGCTCGTCCTAGTGGCAAAGCAATGAGTGCATGAATGTCATGACTTTGATGCCTAAGTTTGTAAAAGTGTATAACCATGGTTACTCATTGAAACTTTGTGCAGAGTGTAGACAAATACAAGTGTGATTATCTTTGTGATTGTGTGCATCTATAATGCAAATGTATTGCATTTTAGAGGAAAACAAAATGGAAAAATCTAATCCTCAATTCTCATGGAGGAATTAGGAAGAGCTATTTTTCTTCTCATTATATTTTTATTTGAGAAAAGTTTAAGAATAGTAGAATTTATTGTTTTTTATTAACATTTTTAACTATTAGTCAAATTCTTTTAGTGTAACAATCTAATAATATATTTTTAGCTTATATTTTTAAATATTACTGACTAATTGATGATCAAAACAATAAATTTTGCTGACCCTCTAACATTTCTCTTTTTATTTTGAATAGTAGTCGAGGTCTATGGAAAAAAATACAATGAATAAAAAATATATACGAAAGCAGATATAAAAAAATTTAAATCATCAAAAATAAGAAAATTAATAAAGTGATAAAATAAAAGATTAGTTACCACTGAATTTGTAATTCTTATTATATATGAGCTCTATTATATTAATTTAATAATAATTAACTATTTATTTTATCACTCTACCAACTTTCTCATTTTAAAAAATTTTGATCTATAGAAAAAAAAAACTAAAAGATGCGTTTTAGTGTGACCTATGCAATAGTACATGGTTATAGGTTAGAAGGCTAGGAAATCACTTAGTTGAGTGTAAAATCTTAATAACTAGAGACCAAAATAGTAGAAATTGCATTACTTTTAAGAATGAATATGATTTTAAATAATAACAACATTTCAATCAAATTCTAAAGACGACAATTTTTTTAATAGTATCTTTTGACGTGACAATGAATAAGGATCAACGTATGATAGACACTGAAATTTATGAGTTTATACCTATCAAATTCGATTTTATGCGTAAACAGTTATATGTGTCATTCCAAGAGTTTAGAGCAAGTATGTAATAAATGTTTAAATCAAATTTATAAGGAGATCTTTGAGAATTACTCAATAAATATTATATATAAAGAAGTCTTTTGATAAATTCAGATAATCAGATATTTGGTTCAATTATTTAACATTTTTGTTGTTAATTTTTTTATTGTTTTGTGATTAGATAAAAATATTAATATAAATAATATTTAAATCTTTTTGGATATAACATCAAAGATACAATCTATGGATGTGATATGATTAAATATAAAAAATATAAATTGAAGTGTTAGTTGTTTAAAAAAATTGTATTCATATGTTATCATTTTTTATAGGTATTGATATGTGTTTCTACCCTGACCCACAATTTAGCAGACTCAAAATGAATAAAGTCCAAGTAACACTCTACAAATACCAGTATTCAGATCTTTATTATAAGAGGTCAGACATGGCAACATGGGCCTAACCTTACTTATCTAAATAAATAATTAGTTCCTTCAATATCTCCTATTAATCTAGAACAGAGATCTCAACAACTTTCCTAACAAAAGGGAACGATTATCCTCCATCAAAGATGGAACTACTCTAAAAAGTGGCTATTGACTCTATATTTATACTTATAAATACTCAGACACCCTCAAGTATTCTTCGAACCCTAATCTACTAAAAACCTGCTTAAAACCATGGCTAGTTTAAGTATCGGAGTCCCTTATAGGTACCACCCATACCTCCTCATCACGAGGAACTCGGACGGCGGTACCTCGACACCAGAAGACGTCGGATGCCACCACAAAAAGAGTCTGGACCTCACGTTTAAGAATGAGTTCATCTGTTTCAAGTAAACCTCATAACATTAGCACCATTGTCGGAGACTTGGTAATCAAGACCGTACGACGGCAGACGACATTCCAAAATATGTACATACAACTTTCGATTCTGAAGCTAGAGAAGAAGAACAATATAATGCGAGCATCGGTCATACCTCCTCGAATTGAGAAAGGGAAAAGTGTTGCCAGATACCCGCATCCGTCAAACCCAGAAGAACACAGGATGAGCTAGGAGTTTCAGTGACATAAAGGATCATGGCCAAGGGATCCTACAAAAATCATCGGACTTGTCCACGGACATCAAGGTTAGCTGGAACAACTCGAGCAAGAGTTAGAGCGACAACGAAAATCTGAAAGAGCCTTGAGAAGGGAGGTACGACGACAAAGGAAATTAAAAGAAAAACTCCTGAAACTGGAATCCGATTTCAAGGGTAGGAGAGCCCGAGCCGCTCGAGAAGAAGCACTTCTAACGGGAGAAGATCCATTCATAGAAGAAATCAGGCGAGCTAAAGTTTCTAGAAACTTTAAGATCCCAGACATGGATCTTTACGATAGAACCACCGATCTAAGACATCATCTGAGCAATTTCAAAAGCCGCATGTATTTGGAAGACATATTGGATGCAACTCGCTGTAAAGCCTTTCTTACTACGTTAAACAAGGTGGCCATGAAATGGTTCAATAGCTTACCACCAAGATCGATCACGTGCTTCCACAATTTGACGAGAAGCTTTCTTACCCGATTTTTCATCCAAAAGCATGTGCCAAGCCTCTTGAGAGTAAAGCAAGAAGTCAGGGAATCTCTATGAGTCTATATCGAAAGATTCAACAAAGCATGCTTAGAGATTTAGAACTTACCCACCGAAGTAGTCATCATGGGACTAGTCAACGGTCTTAAAGAAGGACCCTTCCAATCTATATTAAAGAGGCACCCAACCTCTTTATACGAGGTGTAAGAGAGAGCTGAGAAGTACATCAACATGGAAGAAATAGCTCAGTTAAGGGAACTTGCTCTGAGACAACCTAATTAATACCAGGCTCGAGACAAAGAGAAAGAATCAAAGAAAAAAGAAGAACACAGCTCGGACAAAACTCGAAGGTATCACAATTAAATCTTATTACGAGTGTCCTTTGTTGACGTCTACAGAGAGATCTGTCACACAGAAAAGATTCTACCTCCCAGACCAATTAAATATAAAAAACGTGAAAGTTGATCAAAATACTATAAATATGATAAAATCTATGACCATTCCACCAATGATTGCTATGCTTTAAAAAATGTGATTGAGAAATTGGCTAGGAAGGTCAGTTGGATAGGTATTTAGCAAATATGTTGGATGATCAGGGCAAGAAGAAAAAGAGATGAAGAAGACAGGGTTCCCCGAGATTGACCACCACAAACCCCTAATAAGTCGGACAACACTAAACTGACTTGCTGTAGTAGTCTCCACTCCTCACCTTTGTATGAAGTTTTCTACTCCTGAAGGGATAACCACTGTAAGGAGAGACCAGAAACTAGCAAGAAGGCGCTATAATGAAAGCCTAAACCTACGAGGGTGTACGAAAGGAAAAGAAGTCAACACCATAGAACTCGGAGGTGTCCGATTTCGAGAAGAACTAAGACCCCAACCTGAAGAAAAGATTGAGGAAGTCCAGATTGGGGGTGAGATCGGGAAGACAACAAACATAGGGGCTAATTTAAAGACAAAGTTAAAGGAAGAACTCGTTATGAGCTCTTATGGAACAATTCCAACCTCTTTTCTTGGAAAGCTTTTGACATGCCTGGAATTCAACCCGACCTCATGAGCCACAAGCACGCTGTTTACCCGGGCTCACGACTTGTCCAACAGAAATGATAAAATCTTAACACCGAAAGGGCAGAAGTCGTAGAAGAGCAAGTCCAAGTGCTTTTGGAAGCCAGATTCACAAGTGAGGTAAAATACCCGTTATGGATTACTAACGTGGTTCTCGTGAAGAAACAAAACAGGAAGTAGAGAATGTGTGTCTACGATACCGACCTTAACAAGACCTGTCCTAAGGATCCTTATTCCTTTCCTAGTATTGATGCTCTGGTAGATTTGACTTTGGGCTACAAGTACTTATCTTTTATGGACACATATTCGGAATATAACCAAATCCCAATATACAAACGAATCAGGAAAAGACCTCTTTCATTACTCCTAGAACAAATTATTGTTATGTAGTGATGTCCTTTGGGTTGAAAAATGCTAGAGCAACGTATTAATGATTAATGAACAAGATGTTTTCATTTCACCTCATAAAGTTGATGGAAGTCTATGTGGATGATATGCTTGTCAAGACAAGGGAAGAAACTAGTCTATTGTCCGACCTATCAAAAGTGTTCAACATGATAAGGTAGTACAGGATGCGATTAAATTCCACAAAGTGAACCTTCGCAGAAGAAGCTGAGAAGTTATTGGGATTCATGCTCACCCAAAGGGGCATTGAAGTCAACCAGGACAAATGCAATGCAGTACTGGAGATGAAAAGTCTAACCTGTCTGAAGGAAGTTCAGCAGCTAAATGGCAGACTAGCCGCCTTGTCCAAATTCTTAGCAGGGTGATGAGCGGATAATTTATACGCTTTTTGGCATTATTTTTAGTATGTTTTTAGTAGAATCTAATTACTTTTAGGGATGTTTTCATTAGTTTTTATGTTAAATTTACATTTCTGGACTTTACTATGAGTTTGTGTATTTTTCTGTGATTTTAGGTATTTTCTGGCTGAAATTGAGGGACTTGAGCAAAAATCAGATTCAGAGGTTGAAGAAGGACTGCTGATGCTGTTGGATTCTGACCTCCCTGCACTCAAAGTGGATTTTCTGGAGCTACAGAACTCAAAATGGAGCGCTTCCAATTGCGTTGGAAAGTAGACATCCAGGGCTTTCCAGCAATATATAATAGTCCATACTTTGCCCAAGTTTAGATGACGCAAACTGGCGTTCAACGCCAGCCCTCTGCCCAATTCTGGCGTCCAGCGCCAGAAACAAGCTGCAAAGTGGAGTTCAACGCCCAAACTGGCACAAAAGCTGGCGTTCAACTCCAGGAATGACCTCTACACGTGTAACACTCAAGTTCAGCCCAAGCACACACCAAGTGGGCCCCGGAAGTGGATTTATGCATCAATTACTTACTTCTGTAAACCCTAGTAGCTATTTTATTATAAATAGGACTTTTTACTATTGTATTAGACATCTTTGGATTATCTTTTGATCTATTGATCACGTTTGGGGGCTGGCCATTCGGCCATGCCTGGACCTTCATTACTTATGTATTTTCAACGGTAGAGTTTCTGCACTCCATAGATTAAGGTGTGGAGCTCTGCTGTTCCTCAAAGATTAATGCAAGTACTACTGTTTTCTATTCAATTCAACTTGTTCCGCTTCTAAGATATTCATTCGCACTTCAACCTGAATGTGATGAACGTGACAATCATCATCATTTCCTATGAACGCGTGCCTGACAACCACTTCCGTTCTACATTAGATTGAATGAGTATCTCTTAGATCTCTTAATCAGAATCTTCGTGGTATAAGCTAGATTGATGGCGGCATTCATGAGAGTCCGAAAAGTCTAAACCTTGTCCGTGGTATTCCGAGTAGGACTCTGGGATTGAATGACTTTGACGAACTCCAAACTCACGAGTGCTGGGCGTAGTGATAGATGCAAAAGGATAGTAAATCCTATTCCAGTATGACCGAGAACCTCCAAGATGATTAGCCATGCAGTGACAACGCATCGGACGATTTTCACAGAGAGGAATAGGATGCAACCAACGACAAGGGTGATGCCTCCAGACGATTAGCCGTGCTGTGACAGAGCATTTGAACCATTTTCCCGAGAGGATTGAAAGTAGCCATTGGCACCGGTTACATCCTTACATAAAGCCAGCCATAGAAAGGAGTAAGACTGATTGGATGAAGACAGCAGGAAAGCAGAGGTTCAGAGGAACGATTGCATCTCCATACGCTTATCTAAAATTCTCACCAATGATTTACATAAGTATTTCTATCCTTCTTTTATTACTTAATTTCGAAAACCCCATTACTATTTTATATCTTCCTGACTGAGATTTACAAGATGACCATAGCTTGCTTCATAGCAACAATCTCCGTGGGATTCGACCCTTACTCACGTAAGGTATTACTTGGACGACCGAGTGCACTTGCTGGTTAGTTATGCGAAGTTGTGAAGATATGTTTAGACCATGGTTCTGTGCATCCGTTTTTGGTGCCATTGCCAGGGAATCAATTTCGAACAACAATTCACAACCTGAGTAACAATTTCGCATACCAAGTTTTTGGCGCCGTTGCCGGGGATTGTTCGAGTTTGGACAACTGACGGTTCATCTTGTTGCTCAGATTAGGTAATTTTCTTTTTATTTTATTTTAAATTTTTTTTCAAAAATCTTTCCAAAAAATTTCTCATCAGTTTTCGAAAAAAAATGTGTTTTCAAAAAAATATTTTCTTCAGAATTTTTAAGAATGAATTCTAGTGTTTCATGAAACATGTTGAATCCTATCTGGCTGTAAAGCCATACCCAAACTGCTTTGGGACTGGTCTTCAACTAATCACCTCAATGGATGTAATTTACATGCTAGAGCTTGGCTGGCTATTAAGCCTTGCCTGACCCTTTGATTGGAGCTTTAGACTAACATGGCAAGATTTCTAGAATTCATATTAAAAATTTTGGAATCCTTATTTTTCTTTTTCAAAATGATTTTCGAAAAAATTAAAAGAAAATACAAAAAAAATCATAAAATCATAAAAATCAAAAAAATATTTTGTGTTTCTTGTTTGAGTCTTGAGTCATGTTATAAGTTTGGTGTCAATTGCATGTGCATCTTGCATTTTTCGAGTGTTCTTCATGATCTTCAAGTTGTTCTTGGTAAGTCTTCTTGTTTGATCTTTGCATTTGCATGTTTTGTGTCTTTTCTTGTTTTTCATATGCATTCTTGAATTCTTAGTGCCTAAGCATTAAAGAATTCTAAGTTTGGTATCTTGCATGTTTTCTTTGCATTAAAAAATTTTTCAAAAATGTGTTCTTGATGTTCATCATGATCTTCATAGTGTTCTTGGTGTTCATCTTGACATTCATAGAATTCTTGCATGCACTCATTGTTTTGATCCATAACTTTCATGCATTGCATCATTTTTCTTGTTTTTCTCTCTCATCATAAAAATTCAAAAATAAAAAAAATATCTTTCCCTTTTTCTCTGTTAAAATTTCGAAAATTAGATTTGACTTTTTCAAAAATTTTTAAATTCTAGTTGTTTTTATGAGTCAAATCAAATTTTCAATTTAAAAAAAAAAATCTTATCTTTTTCAAAATCTTTTTCAAAAATCAAATCTTTTTTTTCAATTTTTTTTTAGTTATTTTCGAAAATTTCAAAAATATTTTTCAAAAATCTTTTTCTTAAATTTACATCAAATTTTCGAAAATAACAATAACAATTAATGTTTTGATTCAAAATTTCAAGTTTGTTGCTTGCTTGTTAAGAAAGATTCAAACTTTAAGTTTTAGAATCATATCTTGTGATTTCTTGTGAATCAAGTCATTAATTGTGAGTTTAAAAATCAAATCTTTTTCAAAAACTAATTTCAATCATATCTTTTCAAAAATATCTTCTTATCTTATCTTTTTCAAAAATTTGATTTCAAAATATCTTTTCTAACTTCCTATCTTCTTATCTTTTCAAAATTGATTTTCAATTTATTTCAACTAACTAACTAACTTTTTGTTTGTTTCTTATCTTTTTCAAAACCACCTAACTAACTCTCTCTCTCTCTCTCTCTAATTTTCGAAAATATCTTCCCCCTTTTTCAAAAATTTCTTTTTAATTAACTAATTATTTTAATTTTTTATTTTAATTTTCGAAAGCTACTAACCTTTTTCAAAAACTATTTTCGAAAATCACTAACTCTTTTTCAAAAATAATTTTCGAAAATCCTTCTCCCTCATCTCCTTCTAATTATTTATTCATCTACTAACATCTCTTCCTCACATCACTCACCAAAAATCTGAACTCCCTCTCTCTCTCTGAGTTCAGATTTTCTTCTTCTTTTCTTCTACTCACACAAGGACCTCTATACTGTGGTATAAAGGACCCCTATTATTATTATTTTTTCTGTGCCCTCTTCTTTGTCATATGAGCAGGAGCAAGGACAAGAATATTCTTGTTGAAGCAGATCCAGAACCTGAAAGGACTCTGAAGAGGAAACTAAGAGAAGCTAAATTACAACAATCCAGAGATAACCTTTCAGAAATTTTCGAACAGGAAGAGGAGATGGCAGCTGAAAATAATAATAATGCAAGGAGGATGCTTGGTGACTTTACTGCACCTAATTCCAATTTACATGGAAGAAGCATCTCCATTCCTGCCATTGGAGGAAACAACTTTGAGCTGAAACCTCAGCTAGTTTCTCTGATGCAGCAGAACTGCAAGTTTCATGGACTTCCATCTGAAGATCCTTTTCAGTTCTTAACTGAATTCTTGCAGATATGTGATACTGTTAAGACTAATGGAGTAAATCCTGAAGTCTACAGGCTCATGCTTTTCCCTTTTGCTGTAAGAGACAGAGCTAGAATATGGTTGGACTCTCAACCTAAAGCCAGCTTGAACTCTTGGGATAAGCTGGTCACGACTTTCTTAGCCAAGTTCTTTCCTCCTCAAAAGCTGAGCAAGCTTAGAGTGGATGTTCAAACCTTCAAACAAAAAGATGGTGAATCCCTCTATGAAGCTTGGGAAAGATACAAACAGTTGACCAAAAAGTGTCCTTCTGACATGCTTTCAGAATGGACCATCCTGGATATATTCTATGATGGTTTATCTGAGCTATCAAAGATGTCATTGGATACTTCTGCAGGTGAATCCATTCACCTAAAAAAAATGCCTGCAGAAGCTCAAGAACTCATTGACATGGTTGCTAATAACCAGTTCATGTACACTTCTGAGAGGAGTCCTGTGAGTAATGGGACGCCTCAGAAAAAGGGAGTTCTTGAAATTGATACTCTGAACGCCATACTGGCTCAGAATAAAATATTGACTCAGCAAGTCAATCTAATTTCTCAGAATCTGACTGGAATGCAAGCTGCATCCAACAGTACTCAAGAGGCTTCTTATGAAGAAGAAGCTTATGATCCTGAGAACCCTGCAATAGCAGAGGTAAATTACATGGGTGAACCATATGGAAACACCTATAATCCATCATGGAGAAATCATCCAAATCTCTCATGGAAGGATCAAAGGCCTCAACAAGGCTTTAATAATGGTGGAAGAAACAGGTTTAACAATAATAAACCTTTTCCATCATCCACTCAGCAACAGACAGAGAACTCTGAACAAAATACCTCTAATTTAGCAAACTTAGTCTCTGATCTATCCAAGGCCACTGTAAGTTTCATGAATGAAACAAGGTCATCCATTAGAAATTTGGAGGCACAAGTGGGCCAGCTGAGTAAAAGGATCACTGAAATCCCTCCTAGTACTCTCCCAAGCAATACAGAAGAAAGTCCAAAAGGAGAGTGCAAGGCCATTGAATTAATCACCATGGCCGAACCTGTGAAGGAAGGAGAGGACGTGAATCCCAAGGAGGAAGACCTCCTGGGACGTCCAGTGATCAATAAGGAGTTTCCCTCTGAGGAACCAAAGGAATCTGAGACTCATCTAGAGACCATAGAGATTCCATTGAACTTCCTTATGCCATTCATGATCTCTGATGAGTATTCCTCTTCTGAAGAGAATGATGATGTTACTGAAGAGCAAGCTGCCAAGTTCCTTGGTGCAATCATGAAGCTAAATGCCAAATTATTTGGCATTGAGACTTGGGAAGATGAACCTCCCTTGTTCACCAATGAACTAAGTGATCTGGATCAACTGACATTGCCTCAGAAGAGACAGGATCCTGGAAAGTTCATAATACCTTATACCATAAGCACCATGATCTTTAAGGCTCTGTGTGATCTTGGTTCAGGAATAAACCTCATGCCCCTCTCTGTAATAGAGAAACTGGGAATCTATGGGGTGCAAGCGGCTAAAATCTCATTAGAGATGGCAGACAATTCAAGAAAACAGGCTTATGGACAAGTAGAGGATGTGTTAGTAAAGGTTGAAGGCCTCTACATCCCTGCTGATTTCATAGTCTTGGATACTGGGAAGAATGAGGATGAATCCATCATCCTTGGAAGACCCTTCCTAGCCACAGCAAGAGCTGTGATTGATGTTGACAGAGGTGAATTAGTCCTTCAATTGAATGGGGACTCCCTTGTGTTTACAACTCAAGGTTACCCTTCTGTAAACATGGAGAGGAAGCATAAAAAGCTTCTCTCAAAACAGAGTCAACCAGAGCCCCCACAGTCAAACTCTAAGTCTGGTGTTGGGAGGCCACAACCAAACTCTAAGTTTGGTGTCAAACCCCCATATCCAAACTCTAAGTTTGGTGTTGGGAGGTCTCAACAAAGCTCTGTACATCTGTGAGGCTCCATGAGAGCCCACTGTCAAGCTATTGACATTAAAGAAGCGCTTGTTGGGAGGCAACCCAATGTTTAGTTATCTAATTTTCATTGTTTTTCATGTTATTAGGTTCATGATCATGTGGAGTCACAAAATAAATATAAAAATTGAAAACGGAATAAAAAAAAAATAGCAGAAGAAAAATCACACCCTGGAGGAAGACCTTACTGGCGTTTAAACGCCAATAAGAAGCATGTTTTGGGCGTTCAACGCCAGAACAGAGCATGGTTCTGGCGCTGAACACCAGAAATGGGCAGCATCTGGGCGTTTGAACGCCAGAATTGCACCCTGGAGAAGAGCTGGCGCTGAACACCCAGAACAAGCACCAATCTGGCGCTGAACGCCCAGAATTGTGTGCAAGGGCATTTTGCATGCCTAATTTGGTGCAAGGGTGTAAATCCTTGAACACCTCAGGATCTATGGATCCCACAGGATCCCCACCTACCTCACCCTCTCTCTTTCCATTCATGGTCATCCCTTCTGTTTTCCATTTACCACTCACATCTATACACCCACCTACCTTCAAAATTCAACATCTCTTCCCTACCCAATCCCACCCATATGGCCGAATACACACATCCCTCCATCTTCTCCATATCTTCTTCTTCTTCTCCTTCTACTCTTTCTTCTTTTGCTCGAGGGCGAGCAACATTCTAAGTTTGGTGTGGTAAAAGCATAGCTTTTTTGTTTTTCCATAACCATTAATGGCACCTAAGGCCAGAGAAACCTCAAGAAAGAGGAAAGGGAAGACAATTACTTCCACCTCTGAGCCATGGGAGATGGAAAGATTCATCTCACAAGCCCATCACTAAGAAAAGAATGGAGCAAACAAGAGAGCACATTCATGGATCTCAACAGGCACATGAAGAAGCTCATCATCAAGAAATTCCTGAGATACCTCAAGGGATGCACTTTCCTCCACAGAATTTTTGGGAGCAAATCAACACCTCCCTAGGAGAATTAAGTTCCAACATGGGACAACTAAGGGTGGAACATCAAGAGCACTCCATCATCCTTCATGAAATAAGAGAAGATCAAAAAGCAATGAGGGAGGAGCAACAAAGACAAGGAAGAGACATAGAAGAGCTCAAGGACATCATTGGTTCCTCAAGAAGGAAACACCACCATCACTAAGGTGGATTCATTCCTTGTTCTTATTTCTTCTGTTTTTCATTTTCTATGTTATGTGCTTATCTATGTTTGTGTCTTCATTACATGATCATTAGTAGTTAGTAACTATGTCTTAAAGTTATGAATGTCCTATGAATCCATCACCTCTCTTAAATGAAAAATGTTTTAATTCAAAAAAAACAAGAAGTACATGAGTTTCGAATTTATCCTTGAACTTAGTTTAATTATATTGATGTGGTGACAATGCTTCTTGTTTTTTGAATGTATGCTTGAACAGTGCATATGTCTTTTGAAGTTGTTGTTCATGAATGTTAAATATGTTGGCTCTTGAAAGAATGACGACAAGGAGACATGTTGTTTGATAATCTGAAAAATCATAAAAATGATTCTTGAAGCAAGAAAAAGCAGCAAAGAGCAAAGCTTGCAGAAAAAAATAGCAAAAAAAATAGAAAGAAAAAGAAAAAGCAAGCAGAAAAAAGCCAACAGCTCTTAAAACCAAGAGGCAAGAGCAAAAAGCCAATAACCCTTAAAACCAAAAGGCAAGGGAAAATAAAAAGGATCCCAAGGCTTTGAGCATCAGTGGATAGGAGGGCCTAAAGGAATAAAATCCTGGTCTAAGCGGCTAAACCAAGCTGTTCCTAACCATGTGCTTGTGGCGTGAAGGTGTCAAGTGAAAACTTGAGACTGAGCGGTTAAAGTCAAGGTCCAAAGCAAAAGAAGAGTGTGCTTAAGAACCCTGGACACCTCTAATTGGGGACTTTAGCAAAGCTGAGTCACAATCTAAAAAGGTTCACCCAATTATGTGTCTGTGGCATTTATGTATCTGGTGGTAATACCGGAAAACAAAGTGCTTAGGGCCACGGCCAAGACTCATAAAATAGCTGTGTTCAAGAATCATCATACTGAACTAGGAGAATCAATAACACTATCTGAACTCTGAGTTCCTATAGAAGCCAATCATTCTGAACTTCAATGGATAAAGTAAGATGCCAAAACTATTTAAGAGGCAAAAAGCTATAAGTCCCGCTCATCTGATTGGAGCTATGTTTCATTGATAGTTTGGAATTTATAGTATATTCTCTTCTATTTATCCTATTTGATTTTCAGTTGCTTGGGTGCAAGCAACAATTTAAGTTTGGTGTTGTGATGAGCGGATAATTTATACGCTTTTTGGCATTGTTTTTAGTATGTTTTTAGTAGAATCTAGTTACTTTTAGGGATGTTTTCATTAGTTTTTATGTTAAATTCACATTTCTGGACTTTACTATGAGTTTGTGTGTTTTTCTGTGATTTTAGGTATTTTCTGGCTGAAATTGAGGGACTTGAGCAAAAATCAGATTCAGAGGTTGAAGAAGGACTGTTGATGCTGTTGGATTCTGACCTCCCTGCACTCAAAGTGGATTTTCTGGAGCTACAGAACTCAAAATGGCGCGCTTCCAATTGCGTTGGAAAGTAGACATCCAGGACTTTTCAGAAATATATAATAGTCCATACTCTGCTCAAGTTTAGATGACGCAAACTGGCGTTCAACGCCAGCCCTCTGCCTAATTCTGGCGTCCAGCGCCAGAAACAAGCTGCAAAGTGGAGTTCAACGCCCAAACTGGCACAAAAGCTGGCGTTCAACTCCAGGAATAACCTCTACACGTGTAACACTCAAGCTCAGCCCAAGCACACACTAAGTGGGCCCCGGAAGTGGATTTATGCATCAATTACTTACTTCTGTAAACCCTAGTAGCTAGTTTATTATAAATAGGACTTTTTACTATTGTATTAGACATCTTTGGATTATCTTTTGATCTATTGATCACGTTTGGGGGCTGGCCATTCGGCCATGCCTGGACCTTAATTACTTATGTATTTTCAACGGTAGAGTTTCTGCACTCCATAGATTAAGGTGTGGAGCTTTGCTGTTCCTCAAAGATTAATGCAAGTACTACTGTTTTCTATTCAATTCAACTTGTTCCGCTTCTAAGATATTCATTCGCACTTCAACCTGAATGTGATGAACGTGACAATCATCATCATTCCCTATGAACGCGTGCCTGACAACCACTTCCGTTCTACATTAGATTGAATGAGTATCTCTTAGATCTCTTAATCAGAATCTTCGTGGTATAAGCTAGATTGATGGCGGCATTCATAAGAGTCCGAAAAGTCTAAACCTTGTCCGTGGTATTCCGAGTAGGACTCTGGGATTGAATGACTGTGACGAACTCCAAACTCGTGAGTGCTGGGCGTAGTGACAGACGCAAAAGGATAGTAAATCCTATTCCAGTATGACCGAGAACCTCCAAGATGATTAGCCATGCAGTGACAGCGCATCGGACCATTTTCACAGAGAGGAATAGGATGCAACCAACGACAAGGGTGATGCCTCCAAACGATTAGCCGTGCTGTGACAGAGCATTTGGACCATTTTCCCGAGAGGATTGAAAGTAGCCATTGGCACCGGTGACATCCTTACATAAAGCCAGCCATAGAAAGGAGTAAGACTGATTGGATGAAGACAGCAGGAAAGCAGAGGTTCAGAGGAACGATTGCATCTCCATACGCTTATCTGAAATTCTCACCAATGATTTACATAAGTATTTCTATCCTTCTTTTATTACTTAATTTTGAAAACCCCATTACTATTTTATATTTGCCTGACTGAGATTTACAAGGTTACTATAGCTTGCTTCATACCAACAATCTCCGTGGGATTCGACCCTTACTCACGTAAGGTATTACTTGGACGACCCAGTGCACTTGCTGGTTAGTTATGCGAAGTTGTGAAGATATGTTTAGACCATGGTTCTGTGCATCCGTTTTTGGTGCCATTGCCAGGGAATCAATTTCAAACAACAATTCACAACCTGAGTAACAATTTCGTATACCACAGGGCCAGCTTTGAAATCATTGCCTTTATTCTCCGTATTCAAAAAGGGATATCAGTTCCAGTGGACTTAAGAATGTGAGCAAGCCTTTCAAGACTTAAAAAAATTCTTAAGCCATCCACCTATCCTAACCTGACCCAAAGAAGTAGAAGAACTTGTAATGTACCTAGCCATAGCAAACAAGGCCATCGCCTCTGCCCTCATCCGAGAAAATAAGGATCGACAGCGACCTGTGTACTTCACGAGTAAGGCGTCACAAAGGGCAGAATTGAACTATCAAAAAATAGAAAAATTTTCCTATGCCCTCATCCTAGCTTCTAAAAGACTCCAATCTTACTTCCAAATTCATACCATCAGAGTCCGAACTAATCATCCTATGAGGCATATCCTTCAAAAGATGAATATTGCAGGTCAGATGTTACAATTGGGCATGAAATTATCCGAGTTCGACCTCAAGTATGAAGCTCGTGCAGTTATCAAATCTTAATATCTGGCCGACTTCTTAGCTGAATACATAGACAAACTACAAGGAAGCCCTGAAACTTGGCAATTATTTGTATATGGATCATCAAATAAAGCTGGTAGTGGAGCAAAAATCATTCTCGAGAATGAGGAAGGAGCTCGAGTAGAGCTTTCATTAAAATTTGAATTTCTAGCCTCCAGCAACCAAGTTGAATATGAAACCAGCCTGTTTGTTTAAGGCTAGTCAAAGAAGTTGGAGCATCAAAAGTCACAGTGTTTAGTGACTTCCAAGTGATAACCTCTCAGATAAATGGGGATTACCATGCCAAAGATCCTAACATGAAGAGGTACTTGGGAAAAACACTAGGACAACTAGCATAGTTCCTAGAAATAGAGGTCAGGCATATAACTCGGAAGCTCAATTGCTGAGCTAATGTCCTCTCTAAATTGGCTAGCACAAAGCCAGGGGACAACAATAAAGGGCTAATCTAGGAAACTCTTCACACACCATCAGCGGCCAAAGAAATCAACAAATCGAACGCTTGATAAACCACAATTTTACGGGTTATTTTGGATTGAATTGAGTGAATTTTGTCAACTCTTATCATATTTATTCATATAAATTGCATATTTTTAAGATTTCTTCCTAATTGTGTGTTATGGTTCAAAACATGCTTCTATGACCTTAAAAATGCCAATTCTTAATCCTCTCTTATTGTCATTCGATGCTGTGATGCGTTTGTTAAGTGATTTCAGGGTTTATTGGGCAAGAATGGCTTAGAGGATGGAAAGAAAGAATGTAAAAGAGGAAGGAACACAAGAAATAGAAGAATTGAGAAGCTGGTATCGATGCGTACACGTGACTGATGCGTACCGTGACCAGGTGTAGCAGCTGACCGATGCGACAAGCGACATGTGCCTCATTAAAGGGAACACATTGGGGGCGATTTCAGACCTCTTGCTTCCCAGTTTCAAGGCCATTTTGTAGGTTAGAGGCTTCCAGTGAAGGAGGATGAGAAATACATGCCATTAGTCTACTTTTAACATAGTTTTGAATTCTAGAGAGAGAAACTCTCACTTCTCTCTAGGTTTTAGTGTTTTTTGTTCATTTTCACTTGAATTCTTGAATTAGATCCTTCTTAATTTCAGTTTTTGTTGCTTTAATTGTAGTTTCTACTCTTTAATTTTACTTAGCACTATTACAACTTTAGTCATTTTGAGTTTTGAATTTGGGTCTTGTTGGAATTAATTTCTCTTAATGCATTGAGTTTTCTTTCATGTTCATTGGTGTTATTTGGTTTATTATTAGAAATTATTGTTAGTAGGTAGCTTTGATTTGGATTTATTTCGCAATTTTATAATGTCTTCGTTTAGTGCATGATGAGAATAACTTTTGCGTGGTCTAGAAATTTACGGATAAATCCTCGTTGTAAGTATAGTTTCTAAACCTTCAAAAGTCCTTTCATACAAACGTGTTGGGTGTCACAAGTAACAGACCCCTTTAGAAATTGTTAACCGAGTATTCAAACCTCGGGTCGTCTTCTCAAGGAACTGCGAGGAAGTATGTTCTTATTATTGGCTATAAAGGTTGTAAGCGGGGTTTAAAAGATGAGAAGCAAGTAATTTGAATGACAAGTAAAGTAAATGGCAATCAAAATAAATAAATACTGTAAAGCAGACTTTTGGCAAGGTAAGAGAAGTTGGAGGTCCAACGTAGTTATCTCTCTCAACTATAATGAAAGTTGAATCTAAACTCCACTTGATCAACCTGTACTAGGGCAAAGAAAAGTCAAGGGACTAATTAAATTGACCTTTGAATCCTATTTATTTCCTAAGAAAAAGGTTGGGATTACTTAAGTTCAGCTCAATTAGCAAGATAACGATTATCAATTAGGTTGAGTTTAATAACTGTTGAGTTACTGAATTCTTAACCAGGACCAAAAGGGAAAAAAAGTAAAATTGCTGGAATAATAAAAATATCCTTAGATGGGAAGCAATGGTAACTTAAATCGAAGAGAACAATCATAAACTGAAAATACCTCAATTATCATTAATTCAAATAACAGTATGTAACATGGAAGAGATTCATAAATTCAATTATAAAGGTAAATAGCCAACTCAGATACTGAAATAAATAAATAAAGTGAAAGGGAAGTTTAAAACAAAGAAATATAAAACCTGGATTGAGAGTCACTCTTAAAACAAGAAGAAATCCTAAATCCTAAGAGAGAGAGAGAGAGAAGATCTCCCTCTCAACTAAATCTAAATCATTGAAAAGTAAAATATACGAGCTCTCCTTTGAATGGATGCATTTCCACACTTTATAATCTCTGGTCTATGCTGTCTGTACTTGGATTTGGGCCAAAAAGGGCTTCAGAATTCGCTGGGGGCGTATTCTTTAAATTCTGATACGTGGCCTCTGTCACGCGTCCGCGTGGGTCACGCGGTCGCGTCATTTGGAGCTTTTCCTTGCCACGCAGTCACGTCAGTCATGCGACCGCGTCAGTCATGCAGCCGCGTCGCTGCTGATTCGTGCTTGGCACGCGATCGCGTCATCCATGCGATCGCGTGGATACCAGTTTCCTTAAAGCTCCGTTTTGCTTTTTCCTTCTATTTTTGTATGTTTCCTTTTCCGTCCTTTAAGTCATTCTGCCTTAGAAAATCTGAAACTACTCAACACACTGATCACGACATCGAATGGAAATAAAGGTAATTAAATTAATTAATTTTAAAGCTTAGGAAACATGTTTTTCATTTACATCACATAATAAGGAAGGGAAAGTAAAACCATGTAATTAATGTGAATAAGTAGGTGAAGGATTGTATAAATCACTCAAATTAAGCACAAAAGAACTCATGAAATATGGGTTTATCAACCTCCCCACATTTAAACACTAGCATGTCCTCATGCTAAATCCAAGGTAAATAATTAAGGTTAAAATGATGGAATATTCATGCAATGCAACCTAATTTAAATGTAACTACCTAAATGAATGATGCATCATGCAACTCTAATTTATTTACTCATATATAAAGCTTACATGTAGCCAAGTTAATTCACATTCTCAAGGAGTCATGTATATATATATAGCCAACCCTTAAATAATAAAGCATTTTAGCAAATGAGATGGAAAAAAAAAACATTGTACAAACTTGCAAAACAATTAGTAAATTAAGTACAGATATATGTTGATGAGTTATTGAACCCTCACTGGATTTTGTGTTTACTCTCTAGTCACTCAGTGTTTATTGGGTTTATTCACTCTATTTTTCTTTTTATTCTTACTTTCTATAGCTTTGTTCTTCATCTAACCAATCAACAATTATAGAATATAGTCATACCAAAAATTCATGAGGTCTTTAATTGAGGTTGTAATGGGGTCAAGGTAAAGGTAAGGATTATGTATAGGGTCAAGTGAGCTAATAAGTGAATCCTTAATTAGACTAAGATCTCACCTAACATACATATCTAGTAAAACAAAAATCTCTTTACCTATTTTCCCATATTATCCCACTTATTGTTACATGCTCATGTTTCACTTTTTATTTTTATCCCATGTGCATTGTTTTCATTGGGGAATTTCTTTTGTATCCCCTTTTATTTAGATGCTGAAAAATAACTCTCTTTCTCTTTTTTTTTAATGCACATGGTAATTGAATCACTTAGATTTTCTCATGAGCATGCTTCCCAAATTTTATTTTATTCCTTTTTACTTCTCTACCTTTTGTTTCTATCATCCATGTTCCCAAAAGGTTTCCCACATTTAACTCTATTCATGATTTTCTATCTTAAGCTAACCAAGGATTCACTTGGGATATTTTTTTGTTTTTCCTGCTTAAGGCTAGTAATTTGGCTAAATAGAATAAAGGGGTTTTAAAAGGCTCAAGGGGGCTAACAAGGGTGATGTAAGAGGTAGGCTAATTTGGGGTAAGTGAGCTGAAATCAAATGATGGTCTCAATCATTCTCTTGGTATGTATCTATTCTATATTCTATAATTGGACATATAGATTAAAGCAAAGTAAAGAACATCAGAATAAAAAGAAATGAAACACACAGAAATGAAATTATAGTTTGAATGCAACCTTACAATTAAGCTCAAGACTCACAGGCTGTGTGTTCTCTAACTCAAGCATCATATATCATTTATATGTTGTATGCAGGTTTAGTTAAAAATTCCCATTATTCTCATAAAAAAAATTATTTAGGGTAGCTTTTAAAGTTTTAATGTTCCTCCTTGATGAAATGTTGTCAGCTTAACTACATCATGTAATGCTATATATAAGGTTTGTGGATTTAAATCTGATATGTTCAATTTCCTAGCTTACTTCCTTTTTATATTTTTCAATTTAAACTATACTATCTTATGCTAAAAAGGGTAAACTATACTAATTAATCCACTAATAAATCAGAATTGTAAACTAAACTAAATAACTAAAATAAACTAAATGGCTAAAATATGAACTAAAGATGCAAAATGCAGAAAATAGAGTAGAAATACATAAGAGCAATGTATAAGTACTAAAAAAATAACAGTAAAAAGAAAAATACAAAAAATATCCAAAATAAAAGAAAAAAGATGTAGTGGTTCACCAAAATAAACGCCAGAGATGGCGACCTCCCCACATTTAAAAGGAAGCATCGTCCCCGATGCTCAATCAAGCCGGGTGTGAAGGAGTGTCATTATTGGGAGGGATGGTAGCTGGAGTCTCAGTGGTGGTGGTGGGCTGAGGGTCTGGCTGCTGTGGAGGAGGTGCTGACTGGATCGGGATCTCAAGATCCGCAGCCTCAATCTGATGTGGGACCGCTGCCTGTGGTGCGGCTGGTGCTGCCTCTTGGGGATGGGTCTCTGCCTCGGGTGCATCCGCCTCCTCCTCAAATGCCTCGGATGGTGTGTCAAGCTCGGAGGGGATGTCACCGGATCGTATCATCAGCTTTAGGTGCTCATAGCGTCGCTTGTTGCAACGCTCCATCTGGTCAAGTCGTCGGAACAAGTGGTGCACTAGATGATAGACAGGCTCTGTGGCAGGTGGAGGTGCAGTGGTGGTAGCAGGGGTAGGTGGTGCAGCAGTGGAGGAAGAGGGTCCAGCAGACGGTGGAGCTGTCGCATCAGTAGCAGTGAATGGTGGTGGTCTGTGGCCCAAGGCTAAGAAGTTCCGGCTGTGCGGAATGATCTTCCTGCAATCTGCCGCTGGTGGTCTCTCATCGGCATCCTCCCATGGCACGTCAGCTTGACGGCCAAGCTGTGTAACCAGATACGGAAAAGGGAGGGTGCCTCGCACGTGGACCCTGGCCATATAGTGCCGAATGAAACATGGCAGATAAAGGTCCTTACCCTCCAACACACACCAAAGGAGGGTGATCATAGCAGCCGGGATCTCCGTCTCGTGAGTACTCGGCATCACATAATTACTCAAGATCTGATGCCATAACCGAGCCTCATCGTTTAAGTATGCTCTCTTGATTCCTCTAAGCATGGTAGTGTCCTGACCCATCTCCCAAGGAACTAGCAGGTCGAGAGCTATCCGTGCCTTCACGGCATCCCAATCAAACTGCATCTGATGCATGTCCTCCTCAGCCTTTGAATAACCATCAGGCTGATCGGACTTGGCTGGGAGCCGGAGAATGTCCTCTAAGGCCTCTTCAGTGACCAGAATTTGTTTTCCTCTCAGGTTCACTGCATCTAGGGTGGTGAGGTAGTAGTTGCAGTAGAATTCCCGGACCCAAGATGAATTGACCTCTGTCAGTGTTCTTTCCAGAAAGAACCAGCCCCTTTGCTTGATTTGTTCAGTGGTGTACTGCTGGAGTGCTTCTGGAATCTTCAGAGTTCATTCCAGGTATAGATTTCTAGAGTTTGCAAAAGTCGGGTACTTCAGCTCACAGTACCGGTTTGCAAATTTTAGAGGATCATTCGCAGGGAGCAGCTGGTCAGCTTTTTCCTGCTGTGTGAAGTTCTTCTCCCGCCATGAAGAATTGTGCATTAGAGCAATGATGGACTGGGAGGAATCTCCTCTCTTGCGCTTGCCAGTAGCCTTGCCTTTTTCTTTCCTTTGTGAGGCAGACATCCTGAAAAAAAAAACAGAAAACCAGGATATGGATAAAATAGGAAAGCAAATAGGCAATTAAACAAAGGAAACTCAAAGCGGCAAGGGAGAAATAGAATAAGGAAAATGAGTAAATGAAATGTGATTGAATTCATGTTAAATGGAAAAATAATCAATATGCCATGGTGAGAAAGTTAGAGGAAAGTGAAAATAATCAGAAAAGAGATTAAAAGGGTTAGTATGGTTAGAATTTGAAAAAGAAATTAGTAAATTAAAATTAGTTAGTTAGTAAAGTGCGGGTTAAAGTAAGTGGCATAGAAAAATTCCATATAACAAGGATTCACAGGTAAGAATAGAAGTACTCATAATCGAATAAGGAAAACAGGGTGATGCTAATTCGAATAGAAATAAAGAAAGCAAAAATTGGAATCAGTGAATCACAAATGCAGTTTATGAGCCAGGAAATCAAAGAGGATAAGAAAGTCTGCCATAACATTCATGAAATAGTTTGGGTAAAGCAGAGTAAAACAGAGTTCAGAAATGCCAAACCAGAGCATGAATGAAAACAATTCACAAAAAATTTGGGCAGCATTCCGGCTAAAATTGGATTGTCCTGGAAAATAAACAGCAATCAGAGCAGTTCATATGAATTAAAACTTGCTGCAGTTACCAGTAATGAATAGAAACAGGAAATTTTAGAGTAACAAGCAGCAATTGCAAGAAATCACAGCATATGAACGAGGTCACAGGAACAGCAGAATTGCAGTTATGATAAAATATAAACAGGAACAGTGCAAGTAAACAGACCTAGATCCACTAACCATAGCCTAAGCTACCTAACAACCTAAAAATCCACTACAGCATGCATATCTATCTATCCTAATGATGAATAGAAACGGAAAAAATTACAGAAAAACGACGAACGGATAAAAGGGAGTTGTGTTTTGCGGAACCTGATAGGCGGAAGGGGTGGAACGGGGAAGAAGGTGGCTGCGGCGGCGTCCGGCGCGGTGGCGGGGCACGGCATTGCGGTGGCGGCTGAGGGAGGTTGTGGCGGAGAGAGGGTTTAGGGTTAGTGATAGAAGAAGGGGGGGTTTGCGGGTGGGTGGCGGAGAGAGGGGGTGCGGCTGGGTGGCCGGCGGTGGTGGGTGGTGGCGCGGTGGGCAGTGGTGGAGAGGGGAGGAGAGGGAGAAGAGGTAGGGGTGGTGGCGGCTGGGTGGTGCTGGAGGAAGAAGGAGGGAGAAGGAGCAGAGAGAGAGAAGAGGGTTGGGGGTGGGGGCTGCGCGACTGATAGGGTTCGCGTGGCTGGGGGGTTATATTTTCGAATCCATGCGGCCGCGTGGGGCACGCGGTCGCGTGGTTGGGGTGAAAATGGGAGTGACGCGATCGCGTGGGGCGCGCGATCGCATGAGAAGGGGGAAAGAAGGGTGACGCGATCGCGTGGGTCGCGCGATCGCGTCACTGGAATTCGTGCTAAACGCAATACTCCAGCGCCGTTTTAGCGCAACTCTCTGTCTCCTTTTGGGGTGATGTGCAATCCATGTGACGCGATCGCGTCGCTCACGCGGTCGCGTGGGATTGGTATTGTGCAAGTGACGCGATCGCATGGGGCATGCGATCGCGTGGGCCAATTTGTGCAAAACGTACAAGGGCCGCACGATTCCAGCCTAACTTTCTGTTCGTTGGATCCTTACGCCGATATATATATTACGTGGCCGCGTAGGTCACGCGGTCGCGCGGGTGGTGTTTTTTCGCATTATGACGCAAGCGCATGGGGCAGGCGGTCGCGTCGTGCACCCCTTTTTTTTTATATATACATGAAAAATGCAGAATGCAATGATTAACATGAATGCTATGCATGATTCCAGGTTTAATAAATTAAAATGAAAAAGAAAAAATGAAAGCAATTAACAAGAAATAAATTGAAAAAGAAGCGACCATACCATGGTGGGTTGTCTCCCACCTAGCACTTTTAGTTAAAGTCCTTAAGTTGGACATTGGATGAGTATCCTGTTATGGTGGCTTATGTTTAAATTCATCTAAAAATTTCCACCAGTGCTTGGAATGCCAATAGCCTCCGGGGTCTCACACCAAGCATGCAAAGCTTCTGAGCAGCTCCAAACAGATTTTCAGGCTCCCGGGACGACGAATGTCAGGATAGAGTCCAGGATTCCAAGCCTTGCTTTTAAATTCACCTCCGTCTTGATCTACATGTTTCCATTCGGGCGGGTTAAAAAGTAGAATCTCACCGTGGTGACCAAACATTTTCCCTGATCCATGTAATTGAGCATGATACCAATCCGTGTACTTCGAGGTGAAGCGTGGAGCCTTATTGAACCTTGTGCACCAGTTCTGAGTACGAGCCATTTCCTTCTTACTCTTAAAGCCGCAGAGAGCTCTAAGCTGGCCATCTGTTTCAAGCAAACCATATTCAAGTGAATAAGTAAAGTTATAAGTTAAGGATTGTACCCACTTGAAGCTTGTATTAGGTGGTAACGGCCTTGGGATAGGTGTTTTTGGTGGTTCTGCAAGTTTCGTTTCCTTGTGCTCTTCTGTGAATTCCTCCACTTCTTTACAAAGATCTTCAATTGTATCTATGTCCTGGTCAAAGTCTTCTATGTCTTCCTCATCACTTGAGTCATAGATTGGAGGTTGAGAGAAATCTACCTCCGCATCATCTTCATATTCACTTGGGGAAGATTCTTCGATCTCAGAGAATTCACTTGCGGATGCAAGTTCATCACTAAGAGAGTTAGACTTGTGACTATCATTATCGAGGGAATTTGTTTCTTGGATTATTCCATCTGATTCTTCATAACGATTTGCCTTGGAGATTGTACAGTATCCTCTTTAGCACCAACTGTAGCATCCTGGACGGAGTTTTCCTCAATTCTGGATTCCCATGGAGGTTCAGCATCTCCTAGGTCTTCAACCAACTCTTTTTCTTGAACAATGACAGCTTCTTCTAATTGTTCTAGTACAAATTCATGCTCTGTCTTGTCCACTGGAGTTTCTGGTAATTCCTTCATGCTCTGCTCTTCATTGGGCTGTTCACATGGAGCTGTGGCTGATCCTTGTGTATTTGAGCGCCTAGAAGCCCATTGAATTATCGCTTGCTCCAGTTGTTGAATGGTTGTTTGAAATTTAATTACTGTTTCCCTTAGGCGATCCTCTGCTTCTCGGGTTGCTGGACTTGGACATGATACAAAGGAAAGTGGTAATGATTGGGAGCGATCGGATTGGTATTGGGGTAAGGAAGGATCATATGGTGGCGAATGGTGAAGAGAAGCTTATGAGTGTGGTGGTTCGAGGTTATGTTGAAAGGATGGTTTATATGCACGGGGTGGGGCTTGTTGGTAGTTACAAGGTTGTCCACCATGTCTTTCAGCTGGGTATGCACTGTAGAATGGTCTTTGTCCAGGATATCTCGGAGGGTGTTGCTGCCAAAAGGGTTGATTAGATCCTCTTGGTTTTATCCATCCTTGATTGGTCTGACCTTGGTACACATTCCTGCTATAACTTCTATTTCCTTTAACAATATTAGAACCAAACTCAAAGCGAGAGGGGTGAGAGTTCATAGTAGCAAATAAAGATGAAAAGGAAAAACAAAAATAAATAAGCAAGCAAAAGAAAAATATTTACAATAACCAATAATAAGGCACACGTTAGCAGTTTCCCGGCAACGGCGCCATTTTGATGAGAATAACTTTTGCGTGGTCTAGAAATTTGTGGATAAATCCTCGTTGCAAGTATAGTTTCTAAACCTTCAAAAGTCCTTTCATACAAACGTGTTGGGTGTCACAAGTAACAAACCCCTTTAGAAATTGTTAACCGAGTATTCAAACCTCGGGTCGTCTTCTCAAGGAACTGCGAGGAAGTATGTTCTTATTATTGGCTATAAAGGTTGTAAGCGCGGTTTAAAAGATGAGAAGCAAGTAATTTGAATGACAAGTAAAGTAAATGGCAATCAAAATAAATAAATACTGTAAAGCAGACTTTTGGCAAGGTAAGAGAAGTTGGAGGTCCAACGTAGTTATCTCTCTCAACTATAATGAAAGTTGAATCTAAACTCCACTTGATCAACCTGTACTAGGGCAAAGGAAAGTCAAGGGACTAATTAAATTGACCTTTGAATCCTATTTATTTCCTAAGAAAAGGTTGGGATTACTTAAGTTCAGCTCAATTAGCAAGATAACGATTATCAATTAGGTTGAGTTTAATAATTGTTGAGTTACTGAATTCTTAACCAGGACCAAAAGGGAAAAAAAGTAAAATTGCTAGAATAATAAAAATATCCTTAGATGGGAAGCAATGGTAACTTAAATCAAAGAGAACAATCATAAACTGAAAATACCTCAATTATCATTAATTCAAATAACAGTCTGTAACATGGAAGAGATTCATAAATTCAATTATAAAGGTAAATAGCCAACTCAGATACTGAAATAAATAAATAAAGTGAAAGGGAAGTTTAAAACAAAGAAATATAAAACCTGGATTGAGAGTCACTCTTAAAACAAGAAGAAATCCTAAATCCTAAGAGAGAGAGAGAGAGAAGATCTCCCTCTCAACTAAATCTAAATCATTGAAAAGTAAAATATGTGAGCTCTCCTTTGAATGGATGCATTTCCACACTTTATAATCTCTGGTCTATGCTGTCTGTACTTGGATCTGGGCCAAAAAGGGCTTCAGAATTCGCTGGAGGCGTATTCTGTAAATTCTGATACGTGGCCTCTGTCATGCGTCCGCGTGGGTCACGCGGTCGCGTCATTTGGAGCTTTTTCTTGCCACGCGGTCGCGTCAGTCATGCGACCGCGTCATGTGCGTTCTGCTTAAGGCGCGCGGTCGCGTCAGTCATGCGGCCGCGTCGCTGCTGATTCGTGCTTGGCACGCGATCACGTCATCCATGCGATCGCGTGGATACCAGTTTCCTTAATGCTCCGTTTTGCTTTCTTCTTCCATTTTTGTATGTTTCCTTTTCCGTCCTTTAAGTCATTCTGCCTTAGAAAATCTGAAACTACTCAACACACTGATCACGGCATCGAATGGAAATAAAGGTAATTAAATTAATTAATTTTAAAGCTTAGGAAACATGTTTTTCATTTACATCACATAATAAGGAAGTGAAAGTAAAACCATGTAATTAATGTGAATAAGTAGGTGAAGGATTGTATAAATCACTCAAATTAAGCACAAAAGAACTCATGAAATATGGGTTTATCAGTGCACACAAGGTGTTTGTGAAAATGCATCTTATGATTATGGAGTAGATTTCTACTCTTGGCTTTGGGGTTTAGACCTGCTTGGACCGTTTTCCTAAGCACCCGGACAAGTGAAATACCTCATAATCGAGATTGACTATTTTACTGAGTAGATTGAGGCAGAATCTTTGGCAACTATCACAGACTAAAGAAGTCAGAAATTCCTCTACAAAAATATTGTCACCCAATTTGGAGTCACATACTCCATCACGACGGACAATGGCTCCCAGTTTACCGATTAGACCTTCAGAAGCCTGGTAGCAAGCCTTAAAACTAAACATTAATTCACATCAGTAGAGCACCTTTAGACCAATAGACAAGCAGAAGATACGAATAAAGTCATATTGGCAGGCTCAAAAGAAGACTACAAGATGCAAAAGGAGCATGTGCTGAGGAGCTCCCTCAAGTTCTATGGGCATATCAGACAACTCCCTATTCCACAATGGGAGAATCTCTATTCTGACTTACTTATGGAATAGAAGCTATGATTTCTATTGAAGTAAATAGAGAAAGACCAAGGGTAAGATTCTACAATGAAGTGGAAAACATCCAAACTCAAAAGGAAGAGCTCGACCTCCTCCCAAAAATTCGGGAGCAAGCTCGGATAAGGGAGAAAGCATTGAAACAAAGGATATCCACAAGGTACAACAAGAAAGCCATCAGAAGAAGTTTCGCCATAAATGACCTTATACTGATCAGAAATGACATTGGAGTACACAAGTCGGGCGAAGAAAAGTTGGCTGCAAATATTAAAAAGGACCTTACAAGGTCGTTGAAGTCTTGGAAAAAGGTTACTACAAATTGTCTGACCTACAAGGAAACAAGCTCCCTAGGTCGTGGCATGCATGTAATATGAAAAGATACTATAGCTAGAAAGCGAACCTTACTCCTTAGTGTACTCTTTTTCCCGACTTCATGATTTTTTTTCCAAGAAGGGTTTTCTTGAAGGGGGTTTTAATAATGCATCATAGCAATTGCTAGGAGTTAAAGATAGAAAAATTCTTAGTAGCAAAATAGTATTTGTAAATCATTTTTTATTAATGATAATTCATCATTTATCCTATGTTCTACAATTGACTATTCTACTACACGCACCAATTTAAACTTGACAAAGCGCGAAATCATTGTCCGACCTAGATGGTTGAAGAACGGAAGATTGACGGTTTAGAATTCAGAATAAATTCTCGTTGCAAGTATAGTTTCTAAACCAAGCAATCAACCTTTCGTACAAACGTTTTGGTTGTCACAAGTAACAAACCCCTTTAAAATTGATAACCGAAGTATTTAAACCTCGGGTCATCTTCTCAAAGAATTACAGGGAAGTATGTTCTTATTATTGGTTATGAGTTTTGTAAATTGGGGGTTTTTGAAATAAGGGACAGGTAATTTAAATGACAACTAAAATAAATTAACAATAATAAAAATTTCTTGGCAAGGTATAAGAACTGGAAGTCCTATCCTAGTTATCCTTATCAATTGTGATGAGAATTGGATTTTTCTCCCACTTTGTTAACCTCTAACTATGAAGGTAAGTTAAGTGGATGAATTAATTTTGATTCCTCACGTCCTAGTCTTTCCTTGGGAAAGGCTAGAGTTAGTGGAACTCGAATTAATTCTTGAAGAATTCCAATTTTCAATCAACAATGAGTTTGATAACTCAAGTATCTCCAATGACTCAACCAAAGCCAAAAGGAAAAATTCTAAATTAAATTAAAAGCATTCATAAATCTGAAACACATCAAATTACGTCTAAACATAAATTCAACTTTAACATGGAAAGGTTCATAAGTCAATTGGGAAACATAATTCAAATACAAATAAAAGTATTAGAGTAAATAAAAGTAGAATTTAAATATTGAAGAAACATATAACCTGGAATGAAGAGATCATAGCTTAAACATAATAAAAATTCTAAATCCTAATCCTAAGAGAGAGGAGAGAACCTCTCTCTCTAAAAATTACATCTAAAACTAAAAATTATAAATGATGAGCTGATGATATGAATGCATTCCCCCACTTTATAGCCTCTAATCTGTGTTTTCTGGGCCGAAAACTGGGTCAGAAACAACCCAGAATTCGCTGGTTGCGAATTCAAACACGCTGATTTTTTGTCACTGCGACGCGTCCACGTGGAGCGTGCGTTCGCATTGCCTAGCGTCAGAGAAACTATAGCATATTATATATCAAATCGAAGCCCCAGACGTTAGCTTTCCAACGCAACTGAAACCATGTCATTTGGACCTCTATAGCTAAAGTTATAGCCGTTTGAGTGCGAAGAGGTCAGGCTGGAGAGCTTAGCAATTTCTCCAACTTCTTGTATTCTTTCCACCTTTGCAAGCTTCCTTTCCATCCTCTGAGTCATTCCTGCCCTGTAATCTCTGAAATCACTTAACACACATATTAAGGCATGTAATGGTAATAAGAGAGGATTAATATTAGCAAATATAAGGCCAAAGAAGCATATTTTCAATCATAGCACAAATTCTGGGAAGGAAAATATAAAACCGTGCAAATAGTATGAATAAGTGGGTAAAGAGTTGATAAAAACCACTTAATTGAGCACAAGATAAACCATGAAATAGTGGTTTATCAACCTCCCCACACTTAAACATTAGCATGCCCTCATGCTAAGCTCAAGAGAAACTATAAAGGGGTGAAGAGGAATGGTAGAATGTATGAAATGCAACCTATCTATATGAATCTAACTACATGAAGAATGGTTTTTCCTACTTGGTTTAAAAGTAAATAAATTCTCCAAGAATAAATATGAACTGGATTTCACTAATTCAAATCATAAAAATGAAGTACAAATAGACTTGTAGAAGAAAATAGATCATAAAAGCCGGGAACAAAGAATCGAGCATCGAACCCTCACTGGAAGTGTATACACTCTAATCACTCATGTGTTTAAGGTTTTGATTCTCTCAATTCTCTACTAACCTTGCTTTCTAAGGCTTGCTCTTCATCTAACAATCAACAAAAATTTAATGCACATATACACATATCAAGAGGTCTTTTAAGGATTGTAATGGGGTTAGGGTCAAGGTAGGATTGTATTTGGCCAAGTGGACTAAAATCTGAATCAATAATTAACTTTAAACTTTTCCCACCTAACTTATGACAATCCATGTAATTACAATGCAAAATCTAACTTCCCATTAACTATGTTTTCCACATATTCATGCATCCGATTTTGAGTACAGTACATATGCATTGCTTTCATCATTTACTTTGGAGCATTTTGTCCCCTTTTACTTATTTGCTCTTTTTCTTTTCTTTTTTCTCACTTCTTTTTTTTATATATATCTATATTATTTATTATTTTTTTCTTTTATTTTTCTCAATGCATATGATTAAATTATTGAATGCATGAACATGTCCTAAACATTTCTTTCACATTTTTAGAAAATTCTAACATACTCAATTCTCAAACCAAATGTTTCCAAAGCCAATTTCTCCACACTTAAATCATAAGCACTGTCACTAGTCTAAGCTAACCAAGGATTCAAATAAAAGACATTATTTTTTTCGCTTAGAGTTAATAATGTGCTAAAGTAAAGAACAAAAGGGGTATAATAGGCTCAAAATTGGTTTGCAAGGGATAATGAAAGGTAAGGCCATATGGGTATGTAAGCTCAGTGAAACAAAGGCCTCAATCATGTAAGTGCATGTATACATCAAATAATGGAAATATAGAATTAAGCAAGACAAAGATCACATTTTTAGAGAGAAAAATACACACTAAAACAGAATTTTGGTTGATAAAATGCAACCAATCAAATAGGCTCAAAAATCTCACTGGTTTTTGTATGTTCGAGCTCTAAATCATGTTCCAGTATAATATTTCTTCAAACAAGTTTAACATTAAATTTTATTCAAATTAGTGAAATACTTTTTAAAAAAGTTTCTTGAAAAAGAAAATATTTCTTCAACCAAGTGATAAAATATGCACAAAATCAAACAAATATGCAATCAAACATGTAAATGCAACAACTAACAAGGAAAACAAACCATTAGTGTTGAGATAGAAGAGTAACTAACCAATGGAGATCGGTATCGACCTCCCCACACTTAAAGATTGCACCGTCCTCGGTGCATGCTAAGATGTGCAAGTGGATAGGGGTTCTGGTTCCTCAGTTGGGGATCTTTTTGTTCCTTTCCTTGCCGGTGGTTTGGGAATAGTTTTCTCTTTACCCTTCTTGGTGGCCATCCTGAAAAGAGAAAAAGAAAGTAACTTTTAAAGCTAAGGGTTAGAGCAAGGAAGAGAGCGAGAAAGGTGGTAATCAATGCACAATAAAGAAAAATGACGTTAACACATGGTCATGACTACATGTGAAAAGTTCATCAATAGAAATATAGTAAGTGCATGTAATGACAATTAAATGCAAGATGTTTATTGGCATGCTGGCAAAGGCATGAGTAGCATAGATCAAGCATTCAATGTCCAAGTTAGATTACCAAGTCTTTCAAACTAACAACATGTTTGTAATAACAATTATATTTAATTAATAAAATATAAAAAAGGGTTTTGTGAAAAGCAAGCATTTAGAGTAGTAGAATAAAAAAAATCTAAAAATAGTGCATAATGCCATACGGGCGTTTGCACAAACACATAGCAAGCATGGTAAATAAGCTATTGAAAGTATTAAATTGAACATGCAAGCAACCCTATAAAAAGTAATATATAATTGTCAAACAATTCCCTTAATAATCCAAATAAATTTCTAACACCAATAATGCAATGAATGAAAGTATGCAAATAAATTAAATGAAATAGAATGGAAGTGAAGAGGAATGAGAAGTGAAAGAAATAAAGTAAGAAAGAAAGAAGAAAAGATAGAAGAAATTAGGATTAGAAAAGAAAAGATAAGATAATTGGCGCTGATCTGGATAAGTTGGCGGCGCAGGCGACGCGGTCGCGTGAGGGACGCGGTCGCGTGGTGCGCGATAAGGTCAGGTGACGCGGACACGTGGGTCACGCGATCGCGTGAAGTGATTTGTGCCATTAGCGTGAGGGCAGCCTCGCGGTCATGCAACTCTCTGTTTTAAATGCATTTTGCCAAAAATCTGGGTGACGCGGTCGCGTGGTTGACGCGATCGCGTGGATGGCTATATTTGCAAAACGACGCGAACGCGTGGGGCACGCGTTCGCGTGGTAAGGCTTGTGCTTATAGCACCGTTCCAGCCCCATTCCAGCCTAACTTGCTGCCAAACACCTATTTACGTCGATTTTACAGGGCCACGTGTTCGTGTGGGTGACGCGAATGCGTGGGGAGACTGTTTTTCAAATGACGCAGCCGCGTGAGCAACGCGGTCGCGTGGGCATATTTGTGCCTAAGGAACGCCTCCAGCCACGCTCTCGCGTGACTCTCTGTTCACTTTTCTTTTCCTTTTAATGCACTTGTGACGCGGACGCTTCAGCGATGCTGCCGCGTCACGTGCGTGCTTTCTATTTTTTTTGTAATGCAGTATGCAGAATGCAATGCTAATATGAATGTTATGCAAAACTCCAGGTTCAATACAATAAATTAAAATAAAACTCAAAAACAAATAAAACTAAATAAAGATGAAAAAGGAGCGATCATACCATGGTGGGTTGTCTCCCACCTAGCACTTTTAGTTAAAGTCCTTAAGTTGGACATTTGGTGAGCTTCCTGTTATGGTGGCTTGTGCTTGTATTCATCCAAAAATCTCTACCAATGTTTGGAATTCCAATGGCCTCCGGGATCCCAAACTAGGCGCAGAAAGCCTTCAAGTAAGTTAAAGCAAGTGACAAGGCCCCAAGAGTGTTGATTGCCAAAATGAATTCCAGGGTCCCAAATCTTGCTTTTGCACCCGTTTTCTTGTTGATCATTATGATTCCATCCGGGTAGCAAGCAATCTGAATTCTCACTAAAGCGGCCAAACAACTTCCTAGACCCATTTAATTGAGCTCTACACCAAACCTTGCATTTAACCATGTTGAACCTTGCTTGACAACTCTAACCACTAACCATCTTTCTCTTACTCTTAATGCCACAAAGAGCTCTAAGTTGACCATCTGTCTCCAGTAGCCCATATTCAAGTGAAATTAGAAAGCTAAGGGATATGAATTTTACCCACTTGAATGTTGTGAAGGATGATGGCAACTTAGGGGGAGGTATTTCTAATGAATTTGCAAGCTCCACTCCCTTGTGATCTTCTCTGACAACTTCCACCTCTTTGCAAGTTTCTTCAATATCAACCTCTTCCTCTTGGTAGCTTTCTTCCAATTCAATCTCTTCTTCATTGCTCACCAAGGGCATGGGAGGCTGTGCTTCTGATTCTTTAGTCTCCATCTCTTGATCAACCTCTTCCAAGTCTTCAACCATGATATGCCTTGGAGGTTGTACACCCTCCTCAACATCAAATGTAACCGTCTTGGAAGGAGGCTCTATGTCTTGACTTTCCCATGGAGGTTCAGCATCTCCCAAGTCTTCAACCATTTCTTCCTCTGCAACTATTATGGCTTTCTCCACTTGTTCCAATACAAAGCCATGTTCCTCATTGTCCACCGAAGTTTCTAGTGTCTCCTTCATGCTTCGCTCTTCTTTTGATTCTCCACATGTAGCCATGGGAGTACTTTGAGTGCTCAGATGTCGGGAAGCTATTATATTTACTAACTCGCCTAAGGCGGCCGCGAAATTTAGCACACTCTTATTCATCTTTTCTTGCCCTTGAAGAATAACACTAAGTTTGTCATCCATTGGAGGTTGGGGTGGATATGAGGGTTCATTGGTTGGGAGAGAGGGTTCATAATAGGAAGGTGGTTCATCTTGATAATGATAAGGAGATGGTGTATATTGAGGTGGTGGTTCATGAGAGTAGTTGTGTTGGAATGGGGGTGGTTCTGTGTATTTGGCTCATAAGGTGGTTGGTATGGTAGATAAGGGTTAGAATCATGTGATGGTGTTTGGTAGTAGGGGGCTTGTGAGTATGGTGGTCCAAAGTCATGTTGAGGAGACAGTTCATAATCATGTGGTGGGCCTTGTTGGTAATTACAAGGGGATTCACCATATTCATCATCTTGGCATGCTCCCTGGAATGGCTCTTGACCATAGTAGTTTGGTGGTTGTTGGTTGTCACGGAAAGGTCCACCATAACTTTTGTTTTGACATGCATTGTGGAACGGTCGTGGTCCATGGTATTTTGGAGGGTGTTGTTGCCTAAAGGGTTGATCAGATCCTCGTGGCTCCTTCCATCTCTGATTGTTTTGACCTTGATGCATGTTCCTGTTGTAATTTCCATTCCTTGCAACAACATTGGAACCAAACTCAAAGCGAGAGGGGTGAGAACTCATAATAGTAAATAAAAATTAAAAACAAAAATAAAAATAAATTTTAAATTAAAAGGTTATTGAAATTTAAATTTTGAAATTAAAAATTAAATTTTGAAATTTGAATTTTAAATTTTGAAATTTGAAATTTGAAATTTTGAATTTTAAATTTTTGAAATTTGAATTTTGAAATTTTGAAATTTGAAATTTAAATATTGAATTTTGAAATTTGATTTGTGAAAAAGATTTGAATTTTGAAATTTTAAATTTTGAAATTTGAAATTTGAATTTTAAATTTTGAAATTTGAATTTTGAAAATTGAAATTTGAAATTTTGAAATTTGAATTTTAAATTTTTTAATTTGAATTTTGAAAATTAAAATTTGAAATTTGAAATTTGAGTTTTAAATTTTGAATTTTTTAATTTAATGAGGAAAGATAAAAACAATAAAATGACACCAAACTTAAAATTTTTAGATCAAAACGAAGAAAATAATTAAGAACAACTTGAAGGTTAAGATGAACACGAAGAACAACTTAAAGATCAAGATGAACACCAAGAAAAAAAATTTTTTTGAAAAATTTTTAATAACAAAATAAAAACCAATAACCTCTTAATTTACGAAAAAGCAAAAATAAAAACAAAAATAAAAACAAATAAACAAGCAAAAAGCAAATATTTACAATAACCAATAATAAGGCACACGTTTGCAATTCCCCAGCAACAGCACCATTTTGAAGAACGGAAGATTGATGGTTTAGAATTTAGAATAAATTCTTGTTTTCTTACAAACGTTTTGGTTGTCACAAGTAACAAACCCCTTTAAAATTGATAACCGAAGTATTTAAACCTCGGGTCGTCTTCTCAAGGAATTGCAGGGAAGTATGTTCTTATTATTGGTTATGAGTTTTGTAAATTAGGGGATTTTGAAATAAGGGACAGGTAATTTAAATGACAACTAAAATAAATTAACAATAATAAAAATCTCTTGCCAAGGTATAAGAACTGGAAGTCCTATCCTAGTTATCCTTATCAATTGTGATGAGAATTGGATTTTTCTCCCACTTTGTTAACCTCTAACTATGAAGGTAAGTTAAGTGGATGAATTAATTTTGATTCCTCAGGTCCTAGTCTTTCCTTGGGAAAGGCTAGAGTTAGTGAAACTCGAATTAATTCTTGAAGAATTCCAATTTTCAATCAACAACGAATTTGATAACTCAAGTGTCTCCAATGACTCAACCAAAGCCAAAAGGGAAAATTCTAAATTAAATTAAAAGCATTCATAAATCTGAAACACATCAAATTACGTCCAAACATAAATTCAACTTTAACATGGAAAGGTTCATAAGTCAATTGGGCAACATAATTCAAATACAAATAAAAGTATTAGAGTAAATAAAAGTAGAATTTAAATATTGAAGGAACATAGAACTTGGAATGAAGAGATCATAGCTTAAACATAATAAAAATCCTAAATCCTAATCCTAAGAGAGAGGAGAGAACCTCTCTCTCTAAAAACTACATCTAAAACTAAAAATTATAAATTATGAGCTGATGATATGAATGGATTCCCCCACTTTATAGCCTCTAATCTGTATTTTTTGGGCCAAAAACTGGGTCAGAAACAGCCCAGAATTCGCTGGTTGTGAATTCAAACACGCTGATTTTTCATCACTGCGATGCGTCCGCGTGGAGCGCGCGTTTGCGTCGCCTAGCGTTAGAGCAACTATGGCATATTATATTTTAAATCGAAGCCCCGAACGTTAGCTTTCCAACGCAACTGAAACCGCGTCATTTGGATCTCTGTAGCTAAAGTTATAGCCGTTTGAGTGCAAAGAGGTCAGGCTGGACAGCTTAGCAATTTCTCCAACTTCTTGTATTCCTTCCACTTTTGCATGCTTCCTTTCCATCATCTGAGCCATTCCTGCCCTGTAATCTCTGAAATCACTTAACACACATATCAAGGCATCTAATGAAAATAAGAGAGGATTAATATTAGCAAATATAAGGCCAAAGAAGCATGTTTTCAATCATAGCACAAATTTTGGGAAGGAAAATATAAAACCATGCAAATAGTATGAATAAGTGGGTAAAGAGTTGATAAAAACTACTCAATTGAGCACAAGATAAACCATGAAATAGTGGTTTATCAATGGTTCGCAAGATAAAGTGACGAGGTCCAAATTGGTGTAAGAAATTACATAATTAGATCGTGGTCTGACCTTATTGAACTACTCGTACAAAAAACAAGTGGTAAAAGAGGGACTCCTAAAACGAATTGCAAAAGTTAACTTAATAAAAATATAACCGACCTCCCAAGGCTGGGATAAGCTAATTGAGTCTCCAAACTTGGGGAACAAGTCAATACCTGACCTTATACAAATTTGTTAAAAAGAGGGTAATCTAAATAAACTATCCGACCTCATCAAGTCGACAGAGCAAAAACAAGTTATCTGACCTCATAAAACAACTCGGTTGAAACTAGTTGAATATAGAGTCAACATAATAACTTGTCAAAATTTCACAACTTGCAAAGAATATAATATCTTCAAAATGTGTGTTATCTAAAAACAAGCAAAACTATCACTATTCAAGGCAAAACTATAAACACTTATAAAATCAAAATAAGTGTGACAAGATTTGAAAAGTCCAAACTAGGACAAAATAATATACAAACACTACAGCTATTACAAAATAAGGTGTTCAAAAAGACCTACAGAACGGGCTAGCAAATACAAAAGTTATCAAATAAATCTAAGAGGGAGGTTGTCTTGTTCATCAGTAACCATGAGGGCTGCCTCATCAATTTGGATGGAAGGGGGAGTCTTGGCAGTAGGGATGGAAGAGGCCATAGGAGCTTCCTCAACTCGGGTACCAGAAGTCTTCAGATCCTCGACAGGAATGGACTCGGCCTTAGGAAGAACGATCCTCCCATCAATTATTACCTTGTCAGGGTATATGGGAGAGAGGTCGATCTCGGGTGCTAGAACTCGGAATTGAGCCTTCAGGTTCTCCGTTAGCTCGTCCATTCCCTTATCCTTGCCAAATCCTCCTTCATATCCAGCTTTTCCCTAAAAACACGGGTATAATCTCCTCAGCCTTCTTCTACAACCCCTGGCCATAGCACAAGCTGCTTCGGACTGCTTCACCCTTTCACGAAGCTTTAAAAGATCAGAAGTAAGAATTCCTTTTTTGACCTCTAATTTGGACTTGATCTCCCAAAGAGAAGTGACTTCAACCTAAAGGTCGGTCATCTCCCGCTAGATAGAACCAAGTGAAGCTTCCTCCAATTGTTTTAAAAGGGCTGAGCACACCCTAGTAGTCTGGATACCTCCTCGGGCAAGTACCTCTAAATGCCTTTTAAGGGAAACATCATCCATATTTATATGACTATAAGGAAGGATATGCTCCTCACAAAAAGTAATGGCATTGAAATCCTTGTCGCGAATGCTACCCAAATCAGAAGAAGGAGTTTTTCATTTTCGAGAACCCTGGTCAGAGAAGGGTGGATCAGGGGAATAGTTTGAGGCAAGGGTTCTGTGTTCAAAAGTGGAGCAGAAGGGAGGACAATTTTTTTAAATTAGAAAGAAAAAGAATCCAACTTTAAAGGAGAAGTGTCACCTGACTTGCCAGCCTCCTTCGGTTGGATGGCCCGAGCAGCAACATTCCTTTTGGCCTGCCAAACACTTTGCAATACATCCAAACCGTTGGTCATCTTTGCTACAAAGGACAAAAATAATAAAAGAAACTCAGGTTACATAACTCGGACACAAATAGCAAAAGTGTTCGTCATGAAAAAGCTAACTACCTAGTTCAATACGAGCATAGCTTGGGTTTCCTATCAAAACTTTCTTAGTGTCAAGATTAGGAGCTCGACTCTAACACTCATGAAACAGGGCCACTACACACTCTTCCACTTCATCTAAGTCCTCAAGATTATATTTGATAATGTTGGGGACCTTCTCCTAGTATATGCTAAACACAGGCTCGTCTCTCTCATTTAAGAAAAAAGGCCGGATACCCTCTATAGGCTGGACCTTGAAAAAATAGTTCTTAAAATCATGAAATGAGTCATTAAAATTTGAGAATACCTTCCTTCCTTGAATAGCTCGGAAAGAAATCCAATATTATTTTTTAGAACTAAATGGTTTGGTAAGTTGGAAAAGGTAAAAGAAAATCTTAGAAGACAACTGAAGATCAAGCTCTCGACTAACTAGCTGATAGACTTCATGAAACCCCAGGAGTTAGGATGAAGTGAGAAGGGACAACTCTACAAATACGAAGGATTTCCAACTCAAAGTCAGAAAAGGAAAGACTCACCCCTAACCTAGTGAAAAAGCACTTATACATGAAAATGAAATGACGCTCTGACTTATCATGTCAGAGAAAGAAAATCCTATCCTTAGGATCAGGGGCCACTATTTCATACTTTTCCTCATCCTCCCTTTTCCTACAAAGCCTATGATGCCTACGAAATGTCTCTATATACTCATTATCAACTATGAAGACAGCAAAAAGAACAGTAACGTCTATCCAATCTAAATTTAAAGGAACTTTATTAGACATGCTGAGGATTATTGAGTGGGACATAGAGGGTTATACCTAGAAAACAAAAATAAAAGTCATCACCATAAAAACTTATGAGATATATACAAATCAGGAACAACAACGCCAATAATTAGACACTCAGAGAAGATGGATCATCCCCAATGATGGGACATTCAAACCACTCTAAGCCAAAACACAAATAAAGCCATTCGAAAATAACGTCATTCCAGAGGCAAGATAACATCCCATAAATTCAACAACAAACTCACAAATTCTGATTCTACCAGATTCTAAAATTCTTGCAAGTTTTCACAAATAGTAGTGAAGGTTCATAATACCCGGGGTAATAAGCAGGAATGAGAAAGGGTAGGAACTTCTATGAACAAGCAATAAGAACCCATATTTGCAGGAAAATAGTCTTTTGCAAGAATATTAAAACAACAACATAAAGCTTTACCAAAGAACAACAACCAGATTTGGCAAAAATAGATAAAGAAGAAGAAGAAGAAGAAACCGATCTCGTTGAAGAATAAAAGGAACTAACTGCAAAGGCAATGCTGACCAATCCCCAAATGTCTTAGACAACATGTAACAAACTACTGACGAACTGAAGATTGATGTGGTCTAGAATTTTATAAAAATAATCGCGTTGTAAGTATAGTTTCTAAACCAACAAAGAATCCTTTCGTACAAAAACTTGTTTGTCACTAAAGCAAACCCAATAAAATTGATAACCGAAGTATTGAAACCTCGAGTCGTCTTCTCAAGGAATTGCAGGGAGGTATGATTTATTATTGGTTATGGAAAAAGGTATATTTTTGGGTTTTTTGAAATAGGGAACAGGAAAATAAACTGGCAATAAAGTAAATTAATAACTAGAAAAACACTTGGCAAGTCATGAGAACTGGAAATTCCATCATAGTTATCCTTATCAGGTGTGATGAGAATTGTTTATTGCTCCCACTTAGTTAACCCTTACTAAATAAAGGAAAGTCAAGTGGACTAATTAACTTGATTCCTCAAGTCCTAGTCAACTCTTATGGAAAGACTAGCTTTAGAGAGATCCAAATTAATCAGCGAATTCCAATTTTCAATCAACAGCTGAGTTTGACAACTCAAGTGTCACCAATTACTCAACCAAAGCCAAAAGGGAAAAATTCAAATTATTTATATCATAAATAGAAGAAAACAATCATAAATCTGAAATACCTCAAATTGTATTTAAACATAAATTCAAATCTAACATGGGAAGGTTCATAAGCCAATTTGGCAACATAAGTAATTAACAAGTAAAAACATTAGAATAAATAAAAGTAGAAGAGAAACATAAATTAAAAGAACATTGAACCTGGAATGAAGAAATAACCATAAACTAAGAGGAATCCTAATTCTAAAACCTAAGAGAGAGGAGAGAGCCTTTCTCTCTCTAAAACTACATCTAAAACCTAAAATTGGGAAATTATGAATGTTCTATCCCTTGAATGATTTGATTCCCTCATTCTTCAGTCTCTATTATGTGTTTCTGGGCTTGGATTTGGGCCGAAAAAGGGCCAAAAAATCGCTGGGGGCGACTTCTGTAATTTTCTGCACGTGGCGTCCGTCACGCGTGCACGTGGGTCATGCGTACACGTCATTGGAGATTTTCCTTGCCACGCATACGCGTCAGTCACGCGTACGCGTTGTTTGCGTTTTGCGTTAGGCACGCGTCCGCGTCGTCCATGCATGCGCGTCGCTGCCATTTTCTTCAAAACTCCATTTTGTGCATTCTTTCCATTTTTGCATGTTTCCTTTCTGTCCTCTATGCCATTCCTGCCCTATGAATCCTGAAAATACTTAACATACAGATCACGTCATCGAATGGTAATAAAGGATAATTAAAATTAATATTTTTAAGGCATAGGAAACATGTTTTCACATATATCATAGAATAAGGAAGGAATTGTAAAACCATGCAATTCTTATGAATAAGTGGGTGAAGAATTGATAAAAACACTCAATTGAGCACAAGATAAATTATAAAATAGTAGTTTATCAACTACCACACAGAGCTTTACGCTTAAGCCGTAAAACAGAGGTGGTGTCCTCATGCTAAATCTAAGAGAAAAGAGTGAAGGTAGAATGGTGGAATCTTATGCAATGCAATCTACCTAAATGCAAGTTACCTAAATGAATCATGCAATTCTAATTATTATTCACCTATATATATAAAGCTTATATGTGGTTAAATTGAGTCCAATTTTCAAGGAATCACATATGCATAATGGTGCACGAAATTGTGATTACACTTTTCACAACTCCGCACAACTAACCAGCAAGTGCACTGGGTCGTCCAAGTAATACCTTATGTGAGTAAGGGTCGATCCCACGGAGATTGTCGGCTTGAAACAAGCTATGGTTATTTTGTAAATCTTAGTCAGGAGATTAATGATAAGAGTGATTGTATTTATGAAAAATAAATAACATGAAATAAATAGTACTTGTAATTTAATTATGAGAAACAGGCTGAGGTTCCAGAGATGCTCTGTCGTCTGAATCTCTGCTATCCTACTGTCTTCTTCTCCAAACATGCATGGCTTCCTTCAATGGCAAGCTGTATGATCATCTCGGATGAAAAATACCAGGTACGGTCTCTGCACAGCTAATCAACTGTCGGATTTCTTGTCTTGGATGAAAAATACCATGTACAGCTACCGCACGGCTAATCATCTATCGGTTTTCACTAGCGTCGGAATAAGATCTTTGTCCTTTTGCACACTGTCACTGCGCCCAACATTCGTGAGTTTAAACCTCGTCACAATCATCCCTTCCCAGATCCTACTCAGAATACCACAGACAAGGTTTAGACTTTTCGGATCCCAGGAATGCTGCCAATTGGTTCTAGCCTATACCACAAAGGTTCTAACCTCCGGACTCGGTCCGTGGATCAGAAACCCAAGAGATACGCACTCAAGCTGTCACCCAATGACTACGTTGAACTCAGATAGAATAGGAGTGGTTGTCAGGCACGCGTTCATAGAATTGAGAATAATGATGAGTGTCACAAATCGTCACACTCTCTATATTGAAGTACGAGTGAGTATCTTAGAAAAGAATCAAGCATGATTGAATAGAAAACAGTAGTAATTGCATTAATCCATTGAAACACAGCAGAGCTCCTCACCGCCACCTATGGGGTTTAGAGACTCATGCCGTCAAAGATACAATATGGAATGTAAAAAATGTCATGAGTTGCAAAATGAATCTCTAAAAGTAGTTTTTATACTAGACTAGTAACTTAGGTTTACAGAAAATGAGTAACTAAGTGCAGATAGTGCGGAAATCCACTTTCGGGACCCACTTGGTACGTGTCTAGGCTGAGCTTCCAAGATTTTACGTGCATATGCCCAAAGTTGGTGTTAAACGCCACCCTAGGTGCCAGAATGGGGGTTTAATGCCGAAAAAGGTGCCAGTTCTGGCGTTTTACGCCAGAAATTTTTAGGCTGATTTTGAACGCCAGTTTGGGCCATCAATTCTCAGGCAAAGAATAAACTATTATATATTGCTGGAAAGCTCATGATGTCTACTTTCTAACGCAATTGAAAACGCACCAATTGGGTTTTTGTAGCTTGAGAAAATCTATTTCGAGTGCAGGAGGGTCAGAATCCAACAGCATCTACAGTCCTTTTTCAGCCTTTGAATCAGATTTTTGCTCAGGTCCCTCAATTTCAGCCAGAAAATACCTGAAATTATAGAAAAATACACAAACTCATAGTAAAGTCCAGAAATGTGATTTTTGAATAAAAACTAATAAAAATATAATAAAAAGTGACTGCAACATACTAAAAAGTATGTAAAAACAATGCCAAAAAGGGTATAAATTATCCGCTCATCACAACACCAAACTTAAATTGTTGCTTGTCCCCAAGCAACTAAAAAAATAGGATAAAAAGAAGAGAATATACAATAAATTTCAAAAAAAATATCAATGAATATTAGCTTCAATTAGATGAGCTGGACTTGTAGCCTTTTTCTTTCTGAACAGTTTTGGCATTTCACTTTATCCTTTGAAGTTCAGAATGATTGGCATCCATAGGAACTCAGAATTCAGATAGTGTTATTGATTCTCTTAGTTCAGTATGTTGATTCTTGAACACAGCTACTTTATGAGTCTTGGCCGTGACCCTAAGCATTTTATTTTCAAGTATTACCACCGGATACATAAATGCCACAGACACATAACTGGGTAAACCTTTTTAGATTGTGACTCAGCTTTGCTAGAGTCCCCAGTTAGAGGTGCCCAGAGCTCTTAAGCACACTCTTTTTTTGCTTTGGACCACGACTTTAACCGCTCAGCCTCAAGCTTTTCACTTGACACCTTCACGCCACAAGCATATGGTTAGGGACAGCTTGATTTAGCCACTTAGGCCAGGATTTTATTCCTTTGGGCCCTCCTATCCATTAATGCTCAAAGCCTTGGATCCTTTTTACCCTTGCCTTTTGGTTTAAAGGGTTATTGGCTTTTTCTGCTTGCTTTTTCTTTTTCTTTCTTTTTTTTCTTTTTTTATTTATTTTTTCGTATATTTTTTTCGCAAGCTTTGTCTATTCACTGCTTTTTCTTGCTTCAAGAATCAATTTTATGATTTTTCAGATTATCAATAACATTTCTTCTTTTTTATTATTCTTTTAAGAGCCAACAATTTTAACATTCATAAACAACAAATTCAAAAATATGCATTGTTCAAGCATTCATTTAGAAAACAAAAAGTATTGCCACCACATCAAAATAATTAAACTAATTTCAAGATAAATTCAAAATTCATGTACTTTTTGTTCTTTTGCAAATAAAAACATTTTTTCATTTAAGAAAGGTGATGGATTCATAGGACATTCATAGCTTTAAGACATAGACTCTAAACTTTATTGATCATGGAATAAAAATAAGACATAAAATAAACATAAAAGCAGACAAATAATAATAAAAGAAAGGAAATTAAAGACATAAAAATAAATGGCTCTAATACTAATGCTTATGTAACTCTTAAAATAGGTTTCTAATAATAAAATTTATCATAGAGTTAGGACTCAACAACCTTTATTTTGAGAGATAGGTACTCCTTCAATCTGTGAGATGTTCGGCTCTTCAAGGATCAGCTTCTGGCGCTTTAGTTCTTGTAGCTCACGCCCTTGCTCCTCATGTTCTCTGAGTAGTTTGCAGAGCATGTTGTTCTGATTCTGCTACTCTTCTTTGAGTTGATCCATAGATTCTTGCAGCTTGTTGATAGATGCTTCTAAGCGGGCTGATGAGCGGATAATTTATACGCTTTTTGGCATTGTTTTTAGTATATTTTTAGTAGAATCTGGTTACTTTTAGGGATATTTTCATTAGTTTTTATGTTAAATTCACATTTCTGGACTTTACTATGAGTTTGTGTATTTTTTTGTGATTTCAGGTATTTTCTGGCTGAAATTGAGGGACTTGAACAAAAATCAGATTCAAAGGTTGAAGAAGGACTGCTGATGCTGTTGGATTCTAACCTCCCTGCACTCAAAATGGATTTTCTGGAGCTACAGAGCTCAAAATGGCGCGATTTCAATTGCGTTGGAAAGTAGACATCCAGAGCTTTCCAGCAATATATAATAGTCCATACTTTGGCCGAGTTTAGACGATGTAAAAGGGCGTTGAACGCCAGTTCTATGCTGCTGTCTGGAGTTAAACGCCAGAAACACGTCACAAGCCAGAGTTGAACGCCAGAAATACGTTACAAACTGGCGTTCAACTCCAAGATTGACCTCTACACGTGTAACATTCAAGCTCAGCCCAAGCACACACCAAGTGGGCCCCGGAAGTGGATTTATGCATCAATTACTTACTTCTGTAAACCCTAGTAGCTAGTTTATTATAAATAGAACTTTTTACTATTGTATTAGACATCTTATGATCTTCGGATCATCTGTGATCACGTTTTGGGGGCTGACCATTCGGCCATGCCTGGACCTTTCACTTATGTATTTTCAACGGTAGAGTTTCTACACTCCATAGATTAAGGTGTGGAGCTCTGCTGTTCCTCAAAGATTAATGCAAAGTACTACTGTTTTTCTATTCAATTCAACTTATTCCGCTTCTAAGATATTCATTCGCACTTCAACATGAATGTGATGAACGTGACAATCATCATCATTCCCCATGAACGCGTGCCTGACAACCACTTCCGTTCTACCTTAGATTGAATGAGTATCTCTTGGATCTCTTAATCAGAATCTTCGTGGTGTAATCTAGATTGATGGTGGCATTCATGAGAATCCGGAAAGTCTAAACATTGTCTGTGGTATTCCGAGTAGGATTCCGGGATTGAATGACTGTGACGAACTTCAAACTTGCGAGTGCTGGGCGTAGTGACAGACGCAAAAGGAGGGTGAATCCTATTCCAGTATGATCGAGAACCTCAGATGATTAGCCGTGCTGTGACAGAGCATTTGGACCATTTTCACAAGAGGATAGGATGCAGCCATTGGCAAGAGTGATGCCTCCAGACGATTAGCCATGCAGTGACAGCGCATCGGACCATTTTCCAGAGAGGATTAAAAGTAGCCATTGACAACGGTGATGTCCTTACATAAAGCCAGCCATGGAAAGGAGTAAGATTGATTGGATGAAGACAGTAGGAAAGCAGAGGTTCAGAGGAACGAATGCATCTCTATACACTTATCTGAAATTCTAACCAATGAATTACATAAGTATTTCTATCCTTAGTTTATGTTTACTTATTATTTAATTTCGAAAACTCCATAACCTTTTGATATCCGCCTAACTGAGATTTACAAGGTGACCATAGCTTGCTTCATACCAACAATCTCTGTGGGATCGACCCTTACTCACGTAAGGTTTATTACTTGGACGACCCAGTGCACTTGCTGGTTAGTTGTATCGAAGTTGTGAATGAAAAACGATTTATTAAGATGTGCGTACAGAGTTTCTGGCGCCGTTGCCTGAGATCACAATTTCGTGCACCAAGTTTTTGGCGCCGTTACCGGGGATTGTTCGAGTTTAGACAACTGACGGTTCATCTTGTTATTCAGATTAGGTAATTTTCTTTTCATTTTATTTTCAAAAATTTTTCAAAAACCTTTCAAAAATTTCTCATCTGTTTTCGAAAAAAAAAATAATAAATCTTTTCAAAAATATATTTTTCTTCAGAATTTTTAAGAATGAATTCTAGTATTTTATGAAGCATGTTGAAGTATGGCTGGCTATAAGACCATGTCTAAATTCTTTTGGACTGAGGTTTTGGCCTAAAATTGAATGAATTACTCGCATATTCATGCTAAAGCTTGACTGGCTATTAAGCCATGTCTAACCCTCAGATTGGAGCTTTAGACTAAGATTGCAAGATTCCTGGAATTCATATTAAAAATTTTGGAATCCTTATTTTTCTTTTTCAAATAATTCTCGAAAAATCCAAAAAAAAATCATAAAATCATAAAAATCAAAAATATTTTGTGTTTCTTGTTTGAGTCTTGAGTCAATTTTTTTAGTTTGGTGTCAATTCCATACTCATCTTGCATTTTTCGAAAATTGCATTCATGCATTGTATTCATCATGATCTTCAAGTTGTTCTTGATAAACCTTCTTGATTGATCTTCATATTTTAGTGTTTTGTGTTGTATGGTGTTTTTCATATGCATTCTTGAATCTATAGAGTCTAAACATGAAAGATTTCTAAGTTTGGTGTCTTGCATGTTTTCTTTGCATTAAAAATTTTTCAAAAATATGTTCTTGATGTTCATCATGATCTTCATAGTGTTCTTGGTGTTCATCTTGATATTCATAGCATTCTTGCATGCATTCATTATTTTGATCTAAAATTTTTATGCATTGCATCATTTTCATGTTTTTCTCTCTCATCATTAAAAATTCAAAAATCAAAAAAATATCTTTCCCTCTTTTCTCTCATAAAATTCGAAAATTTGAGTTGACTTTTTCAAAAATTTTTAAAATCCAGTTGTTTTTATAAGTCAAATCAAATTTTCAATTTAAAAATCTTATCTTTTTCAAAATCTTTTTCAAAAATCAAATCTTTTTCATTTTTCTTAGTTATTTTCGAAAATTTTAAAAATATTTTTCAAAAATCTTTTTCTTATCTTTACAACATAATTTTCGAAAATAACATCATCAATTAATGTTTTGATTCAAAAATTTCAAGTTTGTTACTTGCTTGTTAAGAAAGATTCAAACTTTGAGTTCTAGAATCATATCTTGTGATTTCTTGTGAATCAAGTCATTAATTGTGATTTTAAAAATCAAATCTTTTTCAAAACTAATTTCAATCATATCTTTTCAAAAATACCTTTTTATCTTATCTTTTTCAAAATCATATCTTTTTCAAAAATTTGATTTTAAAATATATTCTCTAACTTCTTATCTTCTTATCTTTTCAAAATTGATCTTCAAATTTGTTTCAACTAACTAACTAACTTTTTGTTTGTTTCTTATCTTTTTCAAAACTACCTAACTAACTCTCTCTCTCTAATTTTTGAAAATATCTTCCCTCTTTTTCAAAATTTCTTTTTAATTAACTAATTATTTTAATTTTTGATTTTAATTTTTGAAAAATTACTAACCTTTTTCAAAAACTATTTTCGAAAATCACTAACTCTTTTTCAAAAATAATTTTCAAAAATTCTCCTTCTCTCTCATCTCCTTCTATTTATTTATTCATCTACTAACACCTCTCTTCATCCCACATCTCTGCTCTCCTTACCCTTGTGTTTCTTTCTTTACATTACATTCTTTTCTTCTTCTACTCACACAAGGGAACCTCTATACCTGTGGTAAAAAGGATCCCTATTATTATTTTTCTGTCCCTCTTTTTCATATGAGCAGGAGCAAAGACAAGAACATTCTTGTTGAAGCAGATCCAGAACCTGAAAGGACTCTGAAGAGGAAACTAAGAGAAGCTAAATTACAACAATCCAGCAAGCACCTTTCAGAAATTTTCGAACAAGAAGAGGAGATGGCATCCGAAAATAATAATAATGCAAGGAGGATGCTTGGTGACTTTACTGCACCTAATTCCAATTTACATGGAAGAAGCATCTCCATTCCTGCCATTGGAGCAAACAATTTTGAGCTGAAACCTCAATTAGTTTCTCTGATGCAGCAGAACTGCAAGTTTCATGGACTTCCATCTAAAGATCCTTTTCAGTTCTTAACTGAATTCTTGCAAATATGTGATACTGTTAAGACTAATGGAGTAGATCCTGAAGTCTATAGGCTCATACTTTTCCCTTTTGCTGTGAGAGACAGAGCTAGAATATGGTTGGACTCTCAACCTTAGGATAGCCTGAACTCTTGGGATAAGCTGGTCAAGGCTTTCTTAGCCAAGTTCTTTCCTCCTCAAAGGCTGAGTAAGCTTAGAGTGGATGTTCAGACCTTCAGACAGAAAGAAGGTGAATCCCTCTATGAAGCTTGGGAGAGATACAAAGAACTGACCAAAAAGTGTCCTTCTGACATGCTTTCAGAATGGACCATCCTGGACATATTCTATGATGGTCTGTCTGAATTAGCTAAAATGTCATTGGATACCTCTGCAGGTGGATCCATTCACTTAAAGAAAACGCCTGCAGAAGCTCAAGAACTCATTGATATGGTTGCTAATAACCAGTTCATGTACACTTCTGAGAGGAATCCTGTGAGTAATGGGACGCCTATGAAGAAGGGAGTTCTTGAAATTGATACTCTGAATGCCATATTGGCTCAGAATAAAATATTAACTCAGCAAGTCAATATGATTTCTCAGAGTCTGAATGGAATGCAAGCTGCATCCAACAGTACTCAAGAGGCATCTTCTGAAGAAGAAGCTTATGATCCTGAGAACCCTGCAATAGCAGAGATAAATTACTTAGGTGAACCTTATGGAAACACCTATAACTCATCATGGAGAAATCATCCAAATTTCTCATGGAAGGATCAACAAAAGCCTCAACAAGGCTTTAATAATGGTGGAAGAAACAGGTTTAGCAATAGCAAGCCTTTTTCATCATCCACTCAGCAACAGACAGAGAACTCTGAACAAAATACCTCTAATTTAGCAAACTTAGTCTCTGATCTATCTAAGGCCACTGTAAGTTTCATGAATGAAACAAGATCCTCCATTAGAAATTTGGAGGCACAAGTGGGCCAGCTGAGTAAAAGGATCACTGAAATCCCTCCTAGTACTCTCCCAAGCAATACAGAAGAAAATCCAAAAGGAGAGTGCAAGGCCATTGATATAACCATCATGGCCGAATCCAAGGAAGAAGGGGAGGACGTAAATCCCAGTGAGGAAGACCTCCTAGGATGTCCAGTGATCAATAAGGAGTTTCCCTTTGAGGAACCAAAGGAATCTGAGGCTCATCTAGAGACCATAGAGATTCCATTAAACCTCCTTATGCCATTCATGAGCTCTGATGAGTATTCCTCTTCTGAAGAGAATGAGGATGTTACTGAAGAGCAAGTTACCAAGTACCTTGGTGCAATCATGAAGCTGAATGCCAAATTATTTGGTATTGAGACTTGGGAAGATGAACCTCCCTTGTTCACTAATAAACTGAGTGATCTGGATCAACTGACATTGCCTCAGAAGAGACAGGATCCTGGAAAGTTCTTAATACCTTGTACCATAGGCACCATGACCTTTGAGAAGGCTCTATGTGACCTTGGATCAGGGATAAACCTCATGCCCCCTCTCTGTAATAGAGAAACTGGGAATCTATGGGGTGCAAGCTGCTAAAATCTCATTAGAGATGGCAGACAATTCAAGAAAACAGGCTTATGGACAAGTAGATGATGTGTTAGTAAAGGTTGAAGGCCTTTACATCCCTGCTAATTTCATAGTCCTAGATACTGGGAAGGATGAGGATGAATTCATCATCCTTGGAAGACCCTTCCTAGCCACAGCAAGAGCTGTAATTGATGTTGACAGAGGTGAATTAGTCCTTCAATTGAATGGGGACTCCCTTGTGTTTACAACTCAAGGTTATCCTTCTATAAACATGGAGAGGAAGCATAAAAAGCTTCTCTCAAAACAGAGTCAACCAGAGCCCCCACAGTCAAACTCTAAGTTTGGTGTTGGAAAGTCTCAACAATGCTCTGAACAACTGTGAGGCTCCATGAGAGCCCACTGTCAAGCTATTGACATTAAAGAAGCGCTTGTTGGGAGGCAACCCAATTTTTATTTATCTAAATCTAATTTTATTTTTATTTTTTTTTCATGTTTTCTTAGGTTCATGATCATGTGGAGTCATGAAAAAAGTAGCAAAATTAAAAACAGAATAAAAAACAGCAGAAGAAAAATCACACCCTGGAGGAGGATCTCACTGGCGTTTAAACGCCAGTAAAGAGCATCTGGCTGGCGTTCAACGCCAGAACAGAGCAGGGTTCTGGCGCTGAACGCCCAAAATGGGCAGCATCTGGGCGTTTGAACGCCAGAATTGCACCCTGGAGAAGAGCTGGCGCTGAACGCCCAGAACAAGCATAGTTCCGGTGTTCAACGCCAGAAATGGGCAACAAATGGGCGTTCAACGCCCAGAACAAGCACCAATCTGGCGCTGAACGCCCAGAGTTGTGTGGAAGGGCATTTTGCATGCCTAAGTCGGTGCAAGGTTGTAAATCCTTGAATACCTCAGGATCTGTGGACCCCACAGGATCCCCACCTACCTCCACTCACTTCTTCTCACCTCTCTTTCACACAATCCCATAAACACTCTTCCCCAAAACTCTTCACCGATCACCTCAATCTCTCTTCCCTATAACCACTTCACCACTCACATCCATCCATTCTTCCCCATAAACCTACCTCATAAACCCCACCTACCTTCTTGGCCGAATACACCCCTCCCACCTCTCCTCCATATTTTCTTCTTCTTCTTCATCTATTCTTCCTTCTCTTGCTCGAGGGTGAGCAATATTCTAAGTTTGGTGTGGTAAAAACATAAGCTTTTTGCTTTTTCATTACCATTGATGGCACCCAAGACCGGAGAATCCTCTAGAAAAGGGAAAGGGAAGACAAAAGCTTCCACCTCCGAGTCATGGGAGATGGAAAGATTCATCTCCAAAGCTCATCAAGACCACTTCTATGATGTTGTGGTCAAGAAGAAGGTGATCCCCAAGGTCCCTTTCAAGCTCAAGAAGAATGAGTATCCGGAGATCCGACATGAAATCCAAAGAAGAGGTTGGAAAGTTCTAACAAACCCCATCCAACAAGTCGGCATCCTAATGGTTCAAGAGTTCTATGCCAATGCATGGATCACTAGGAACCATGATCAAAGTAAGAACCCAAACCCAAAGAATTATATTACAATGGTTCGGGGGAAATACTTAGATTTTAGTCCAGAAAATGTGAGGTTGGCGTTTAACTTGCCTATGATGCAAGGAGATGCACGCCCCTACACTAGAAGGGTCAACTTTAATCAAAGGTTGGACCAAGTCCTCATGGACATATGTATGGAAGGAGCTCAATGGAAGATTGACTCCAAAGGCAAGCCGGTTCAATTAAGAAGACTGGACCTCAAGCCTGTGGCTAGAAGATGGTTGGAGTTCATCCAACGCTCCATCATCCCCACTAACAACTGATCTGAAGTTACTGTAGATCGGGCCATCATGATTCATAGCATCATGATTGGAGAGGAAGTAGAAGTTCTTGAAGTCATCTCCCTTGAACTCTACAAAATAGCCAAAAAGTCCTCTCCTTGGGCAACGCTAGCTTTTCCTCATCTTATTTGCCATCTATGTTACTCAGCTGGAGCTTTCATAGAAGGAGACATTCCCATTGAGGAAGAGAAGCCCATCACTAAGAAAAGGATGAAGCAAGCAAGAGAGCCCATTCATGGATCTCAAGAGACGCATGAAGCTCATCACCATGAGATCCCGGAGATGCCTCAAATGCATTTTCCTCCACAAAAATATTGGGAGTAAATCAACACCTCCCTAGGAGAATTAAGTTCCAACATGGGACAATTAAGGGTGGAACATCAAGAGCACTCCATCATCCTTCATGAAATAAGAGAAGATCAAAAAGCAATGAAGGAAGAGCAACAAAGACAAGGAAGAGACATAGAAGAGCTCAAGGACATTAAAGGACGTGAATCCCAAGGAGGAAGACCTCCTGGGACGTCCAGTGATCAATAAGGAGCTTCCCTCTGAGGAACAAAAGGACTCTCAGGCTCATCTAGAGACCATAGAGATTCCATTGAACCTCCTTATGCCCTTCATGAGCTCTGATGAGTATTCCTCTTCTGAAGAGAATGAGGATGTTACTGAAGAGCAAACTGCCAAGTTTCTTGGTGCAATCATGAAGCTGAATGCCAAATTATTTGGCATTGATACTTGGGAAGTTGAACCTCCCTTGTTCATCAATGAACTAAGTGATCTGGATCAACTGACATTGCCTTAGAAGAGACAGGATCCTGGAAAGTTCATAATACCCTGTACCATAGGCACCATGATCTTTAAGGCTCTATGTGACCTTGGTTCAGGAATAAACCTCATGCCCCTCTCTGTAATAGAGAAACTGGGAATCTATGGGGTGCAAGCTGCTAAAATCTCACTAGAGATGGCAGACAATTCAAGAAAACAGGCATATGGACAAGTAGAGGACGTATTAGTAAAGGTTGAAGGCCTTTACATCCCTGCTGATTTCATAGTCCTGGATACTGGAAAGGAAGAGGATGAATCCATCATCCTAGGAAGACCTTTCCTGGCCACAGCAAGAGCTGTGATTGATGTTGACAGAGGTGAAATAGTCCTTCAATGGAATGAGGACTCCCTTGTGTTTAAAACTCAAGGATCTCCCTCTGCAACCATGGAGAGGAAGCAGAAAAAGCTTCTCTCAAAGCAGAGTCAACCAGAGCCCCCACAGTCAAACTCTAAGTTTGGTGTTGGGAGGCCACAACCAAACTCTAAGTTTGGTGTTGAACTCCCATATCCAAACTCTAAGTTTGGTGTTGGAGAGTTTCAACAATGCTCTGCACATCTGTGAGGCTCCATGAGAGCCCACTGTCAAGCTATTGACATTAAAGAAGCGCTTGTTGGGAGGCAACCCAATTTTTATTTATCTAACTATTTTTTCTTAGTTATATGTCTTTATAGGTTCATGATCATGTGGAGTCACAAAATAAACAAAAAATCAAAAACGGAATCAAAAACAGCAGAAGAAAAATCACACCCTGGAGGAGCATCTGTCTGGCGTTCAACGCCAGAACAGAGCATGGTTCTGGCGCTGAACGCCCAAAATGGGCAGCATCCTGGCGCTGAACGCCCAGAACAAGCATGGTTCTGGCGTTCAACGCCAGAAATGGCAACAAATGGGCGTTGAACGCCCAAAATGGGCACCAACCTGGCGCTGAACACCCAGAGTTGTGTGCAAGGGCATTTTACATGCCTAAATTGGTGCAGGGATGTAAATGCCTTGACACCTTAGGATCTGTGGACCCCAAAGGATCCCCACCTACCTCATCATCTCTCTTTCCATTCATGATCATCCCTTCTGTTTTCCATTTACCACTCACATCCATACACCCACTACCTTCAAAATTCAACATCTCTCTCCCACCCAATCCCACCCATATGGCCGAATACACACCCCCATCCATCTCCTCCATATCTTCTTCTTATTCTTCTATTCTTTCTTCTTTTGCTCGAGGGCGAGCAACATTCTAAGTTTGGTGTGGTAAAAGCATAGCTTTTTTGTTTTTTTTCTATAACCATTGATGGCACCTAAGGCCAGAGAAACCTCTAGAAAAAGGAAAGGGAAGATAAAAGCTTCCATCAAGGGTCTATAGCTCAGTGGTAGAATATTTGACTGCAAATCAAGAGATCCCTGAGATACCTCAGGGGATACATTTTCTTCCACACAATTATTGGAAGTAACTAAGGGTGGAACGTCAAGAGCACTCCATCATCCTTCATGAAATCAGAGAAGATCAAAAAGCAATGAGGGAGGAGCAACAAAGACAAGGAAGAGACATAGAAGAGCTCAAGGACATCATTGGTTCCTCAAGAAGGAAACGCCACCATCACTAAGGTGGATTCATTCCTTGTTCTTGTTTCTTCTATTTTTCGTTTCTATGTTATGTGCTTATCTGTGTTTGTGTCTTCATTACATGATCATTAGTAGTTAGTAACTTTGTCTTAAAGTTATGAATGTCCTATGAATCCATCACCTCTCTTAAATGAAAAATGTTTTAATTTAAAAGAACAAGAAGTACATGAGTTTCGAATTTATCCTTGAACTTAACTTAATTATATTGATGTGGTGACAATGCTTCTTGTTTTCTGAATGTATGCTTGAACAGTGCATATGTCTTTTGAAGTTGTTGTTTAAGAATGTTAAATATGTTGGATCTTGAAAGAATGATGACTAGGAGACATGTTATTTGATAATCTGAAAAATCATAAAAATGATTCTTGAAGCAAGAAAAAGCAGCAAAGAACAAAGCTTGCAGAAAAAAATAGGAGAAAAAAAAATAAATAAATAAATAAAGAGAAAAAGCAAGCAGAAAAAGCCAAAAGCTTTTAAAACCAAGAGGCAAGAGCAAAAATCAATAACCCTTAAAATTAAAAGGCAAGGGCAAATAAAAAGGATCCCAAGGCTTTGAGCATCAGTGGATAGGAGGGCCTAAAGGAATAAAATCCTGGTCTAAGCGGCTAAACCAAGCTGTCCCTAACCATGTACTTGTGGCGTGTAGGTGTCAAGTGAAAACTTGAGACTGAGCGGTTAAAGTCAAGGTCCAAAGCCAAAAAAAAAAAGAGTGTGCTTAAGAACCCTGGACACCTCTAATTGGGGACTTTAGCAAAGCTAAGTCACAATCTGAAAAGGTTCACCCAATTATGTGTCTGTGGCATTTATGTATCCGGTGGTAATACTGGAAAACAAAGTGCTTAGGGCCATGGCCAAGACTCATAAAGAAGCTGTGTTCAAGAATCATCATACTGAACTAGGAGAGTCAATAACACTATTCGAAATCTGAAGTTCCTATAGATGCCAATCATTCTAAACCTCAATGGATAGAGTAAGATGCCAAAACTATTCAAGAGGCAAAAAGCTATAAGTCCCGCTCATATGATTGAAGCTATGTTTCATTGGTAGTTTGGAATTTATAGTATATTCTCTTCTTTTTATCCTATTTGATTTTCAGTTGCTTGGGGACAAGCAACAATTTAAGTTTGGTGTTGTGATGAGCGGATAATTTATACGCTTTTTGGCATTGTTTTTAGTATGTTTTTAGTAGAATCTAGTTACTTTTAGGGATGTTTTCATTAGTTTTTATGTTAAATTCACATTTCTGGACTTTACTATGAGATTGTGTGTTTTTCTGTGATTTCAGGTATTTTCTGACTGAAATTGAGGGACTTGAGCAGAAATCAGATTCAGAGGTTGAAGAAGGACTGCTGATGTTGTTGGATTCTGACCTCCCTGCACTCAAAGCTGGCGTTCAACTCCAGGAATGACCTCTACACGTGTAACACTCAAGCTCAGCCCAAGCACACACCAAGTGGGCCCCGGAAGTGGATTTATGCATCAATTACTTACTTCTGTAAACCCTAGTAGCTAGTTTATTATAAATAGGACTTTTCACTATTGTATTTGACATCCTGCATTGTATTTTGATCCTGTGATCACGTTTTGGGGGCTGGCCATCTCGGCCCTGCCTGGACCTTTCACTTATGTAATTTTAACGGTAGAGTTTCTACACTCCATAGATTAAGGTGTGGAGCTCTGCTGTTCCTCAAAGATTAATGCAAAGTACTACTGTTTTCTATTCAATTCATCTTATTTCACTTCTAAGATATTCATTCGTACTTCAATCTGAATGTGATGAATGTGACAATCATCATCATTCCCTATGAACGCGTGCCTGACAACCACTTCCGTTCTACCTTCGACTGAATGAGTATCTCTTAGATCTCCTAACCAGAATCTTCGTGGTGTAAGCTAGAATGATGGCGGCATTCAAGAGAATCCGAAAAGTCTAAACCTTGTCTGTGGTATTCCGAGTAGGATTCAATGATTGAATGACTGTGACGAGCTTCAAACTCGCGAGTGCTGGGCGTTAGTGACAAATGCAAAAGGAGGGTGAATCCTATTCCAGCATGATCGAGAACCGACAGATGATTAGCCGTGCTGTGACAGAGCATGTGAGCATATTTTTCACTGAGAAGAGGGGATGTAGCCACTGACAACGGTGATGCCCTTGCATAAAGCCAGCCATGGAAAGGAGTAAGACTGATTGGATGAAGACAGCAGGAAAGCAGAGGTTCAGAGGAACGAAAGCATCTCTATTCGCTTATCTGAAATTCTCACCAATGAATTACATAAGTATTTCTATCCCTATTCTATTGATTATTATTCAAAAACACCATTATCAATTTATATCTGCCTAACTGAGATTTGCAAGGTGACCATAGCTTGCTTCATACCAACAATCTCCGTGGGATTCGACCCTTACTCACGTAAGGTATTACTTGGACGACCCAGTGCACTTGCTGGTTAGTTACACGGAGTTGTGAACCATGGTCTTGGCATCATGTTTTTGGCGCCATTACCAGGGAAAGAAAGAGCAATGAATTTTACATAATTAAAGTGTAATCACGATTCCGCGTACTAGTCCCTATAGGAGTCTTGAATGCTGTTCTGTATGCCCACAGAGCATCATCCAGACTTCTTGCCCAATCCCTTCTACGGGTACTTACAGTCCGTTCCAAGATTCGTTTTAGTTCTCTATTTGAGACTTCAGCCTGCCCATTTGTCTGTGGATGATATGGAGTTGCCACTTTATGGTTAATTCCATATCGTACCAGAGCAGAGTCAAGCTGTTTATTGTAGAAATGAGTGCCTCCATCACTGATCAGTATCCTAGGGACACTGAACCTGCTGAAGATATGCTTCTGGAGGAACTTCATCACTGTCTTAATATCATTAGTGGGTGTTGCAATTGCTTTTACCTATTTATATACATAGTCTACTGGTATGCGAAATTGTTACTCTGAGGTTGTAAAATTTGTTGTTCATTCTCTCCCTGGCAATGGCGCCAACAAACTGGTGCTCAATACCATGGTCCAAACATAACTTCACAACTTCACACAACTAACCAGCAAGTGCACTGGGTCGTCCAAGTAATAAAACCTTACGTGAGTAAGGGTCGATCCCACGGAGATTGTCGGTATGAAGCAAGATATGGTCACCTTGTAAATCTCAGTCAGGTGGATATCAAATGGTTATGGAGTTTTCGAAAATAAATAATAAATAAATAGAAAATAAAGATAGAAACACTTATGTAATTCATTGGTTAGAATTTCAGACAAGCGTATAGAGATGCTTTCGTTCCTCTGAATCTCTGCTTTCCTGCTGTCTTCATCCAATCAGTCTTACTCCTTTCCATGGCAAATTTTATGTAAGGGCATCACTATCGTCAATGGATACATCTCATCCTCTCTGTGAAAATGGTCCGATGCGCTGTCACTGCATGGCTAATCATCTGGAGGCATCACCGTTGTCAATGGCTACATCCCATCCTCTCTGTGAAAATGGTCCGATGCACTGTCACTGCATGGCTAATCATCTGGAGGTTCTCGATCATACTGGAATAGGATTTACTATCCTTTTGCGTCTGTCACTACACCCAACACCCGCGAGTTTGAAGTTCGTCACAGTCATTCAATCCCTAAATCCTACTCGGAATACCACAGACAAGGTTTAGACTTTCCGGATTCTCATGAATGCCGCCATCATCTAGCTTATACCACGAAGATTCTGATTAAGAGATCCAAGAGATAATCATCCAATCTAAGGTGGAACGGAAGTGGTTGTCAGGCACGCGTTCGTATGGGAATGATGATGATTGTCACGTTCATCACATTCATATTGAAATGCGAATGAATATCTTAGAAGCGGAATAAGTTGAATTGAATAGAGAAACAGTAGTACTTTGCATTAATTTGTGAGGAACAGCAGAGCTCCACACCTTAATCTATGGTGTGTAGAAACTCTACCATTGAAAATACATAAGTGATAAGGTCCAGGCATGGCCGAATGGCCAGCCCCCAAACGTGATCAATATGATCCTAAGATGAACTAAAAATCATAAGATGATCCGAAGATCTAAATACAATAGTAAAAAGTCCTATTTATACTAAACTAGTTACTAGAGTTTACAGAGGTAAGTAATTGATGCATAAATCTACTTCCGGGGCCCACTTGGTGTGTGCTTGGGCTGAGCTTGAAGTTTACACATGGAGAGGTCATTTTTGGAGTTGAACGCCAGTTTGTAACATGTTTCTGGCATTCAACTCTGGCTTGTGACGTGTTTCTGGCATTTAACTCCAGACTGCAGCGTAGAACTAGCGTTCAACTCTGGCTTGTGACGTGTTTCTGGCGTTTAACTCTAGACTGCAGCATAGAACTGGCGTTCAACGCCCTTTTGCATCGTTTAAACTCGGCCAAAGTATGAACTATTATATATTGCTGGAAATCCCTGGATGTCTACTTTCCAACGCAATTTGAAGCGCGCCATTTTGAGTTCTGTAGCTCCAAAAAATCTACTTTGAGTGCAGGGAGGTCAGAATCCAACAGCATCAGCAGTCCTTCTTCAACCTCTGAATCTGATTTTTGCTCAAGTCCCTCAATTTCAGCTAGAAAATACCTGAAATCATAGAAAAACACACAAACTCATAGTAAAGTCCAGAAATGTGAATTTAACATAAAAACTAATAAAAACATCCCTAAAAATAACTAGATCCTACTAAAAACATACTAAAAACAATGCCAAAAAGCGTATAAATTATCCGCTGATCACAACACCAAACTTAAATTGTTGCTTGTCCCCAAGCAACTGAAAATCAAATAGGATAAAAAGAAGAGAATATACTATAAATTCCAAACTATCAATGAAACATAGCTCCAATCAGATGAGCGGGACTTGTAGCTTTTTGCCTCTTGAATAGTTTTGGCATCTCACTTTATCCATTGAAGTTCAGAATGATTGGCATCTATAGGAACTCAAAGTTCAGATAGTGTTATTGATTCTCCTAGTTCAGTATGTTGATTCTTGAACACAGCTACTTTATGAGTCTTGGCCGTGGCCCTAAGCACTTTGTTTTCCAGTATTACCACCGGATACATAAATGCCACAGACACATAATTGGGTGAACCTTTTCAGATTGTGACTCAGCTTTGCTAAAGCCCCCAATTAGAGGTGTCCAGGTTTCTTAAGCACACTCTTCTTTTGCTTTGGACCTTGACTTTAACCGCTCAATCTCAAGTTTTCACTTGATACCTTCACGCCACAAGCACATGGTTAGGGACAGCTTGGTTTAGCCGCTTAGGCCAGGATTTTATTCCTTTAGGCCCTCCTATCCACTAATGCTCAAAGCCTTGGGATCCTTTTTATTTATCCCTGCCTTTTGGTTTTAAGGGTTATTGGCTTTTTGCTCTTGCCTTTTTCTCTTTTTTTTTTTGTTTTTGCCATATTTTTTTTTCTACAAGCTTTGTATTCACTGGTTTTTCTTGCTCCAAGAATCACTTTTATGATTTTTCAGATTATCAAATAACATATCTCCTTGTCATCATTCTTTCAAGAGCCAACATATTTAACATTCTTAAACAACAACTTCAAAAGACATATGCACTGTTCAAGCATTCATTCAGAAAACAAAAAGTATTGTCACCACATCAATATAATTAAACTAAGTTCAAGGATAAATTCGAAACTCATGTACTTCTTGTTCTTTTGAATTAAAACATTTTTCATTTAAGAGAGGTGATGGATTCATAGGACATTCATAACTTTAAGACAAAGTTACTAAATACTAATGATCATGTAATAAGACACAAACATGGATAAGCACTTAACATAAAGAAAACGAAAAACAGAGAATTTAAGAACAAGGAATGAGTCCACCTTAGTGATGGTGGCATTTTCTTCTTGAGGAATCAATGATGTCCTTGAGCTCTTCTATGTCTCTTCCTTGTCTTTGTTGCTCCTCCCTCATTACTTTTTGATCTTCTCTAATTTCATGAAGGATGATGGAGTGCTCTTGATGTTCCACCCTTAACTGTCCCATGTTGGAACTTAATTCTCCTAGGGAGGTGTTGATTTGCTCCCAAAAATTATGTGGAGGAAAGTGCATCCCTTGAGGTATCTCAGGGATTTCTTGATGGTGAGCTTCCTCATGCGTTTCTTGAGCTCCATGAGTGGGCTCTCTTGTTTGCTCCATCCTTTTCTTAGTGATGGGCTTCTCTTCCTCAATGGGAATGTCTCCTTCTATGAAAGCTCCAACTGAGTAACATAGATGGCAAATAAGATGAGGGAAAGCTAGCCTTGCCAAGGGGGAGGATTTTTCGGCTATTTTGTAGAGTTCAAGGGAGATGACTTCATGAACTTCTACTTTTTCACCAATCATGATGCTATGAATCATGATGGCCCGATCCATAGTAACTTCAGATCGGTTGCTAGTGGGGATGATGGAGCGTTGGATGAACTCCAACCATCCTCTAGCCGTAGGCTTGAGGTCCAGTCTTCTAAGTTGAACCGATTTTCCTTTTGAGTCAATATTCCATTGAGCTCCTTCCACACATATGTCCATGAGGACTTGGTCCAACCTTTGATCAAAGTTGACCCTTCTAGTGTAGGGGCGTGCATCTCCTTGCATCATAGGCAAGTCAAACACCAACCTTACATTTTCCGGACTAAAATCTAAGTATTTCCCCCGAACCATTGTAATATAATTCTTTGGATTCGGGTTCTTACTTTGATCATGGTTCTTAGTGATCCATGCATTGGCATAGAACTCTTGAACCATTAGGATGCCGACTTGTTGGATGGGGTTTGTTAGAACTTCCCAACCTCTTCTTTGGATTTCATGTCGGATCTCCGGATGCTCATTTCTCTTGAGCTTGAAAGGGACCTCGGGGATCACCTTCTTCTTGGCCACAACATCATAGAAGTGGTCTTGATGAGCTTTGGAGATGAATCTTTCCATCTCCCATGACTCGGAGGTGGAAGCTTTTGTCTTCCCTTTCCCTTTTCTAGAGGGTTCTCCGGTCTTAGGTGCCATCAATGGTAATGGAAAAACAAAAAGCTTATGCTTTTACCACACCAAACTTAGAATATTGCTCGCCCTCGAGCAAGAGAAGAAAGAATAGATGAAGAAGAAGAAGAAGAAAATATGGAGGAGAGGAGGGAGAGGTGTATTCGGCCAAGAAGGGGAAGAGAGGGTTGTGTTGTGTGAAAATGAGGAAGAATGGAGGGTTTATATAGGTAGGGGAGGGGGGTTAGTTTCGGCCATATAGGGTGGGTTTGGGTGGGAAATTGATTTTGAATTTTGAAGGTAGGTGGAGTTTATGAGGTAGGTTTATGGGGAAGAGTGGATGGATGTGAGTGGTGAAGTGGGGATAGGGAAGAGAGATTGAGGTGATTGGTGAAGAGTTTTGGGGAAGAGTGTTTATTGGGAAGAGAGGATGAACATTGAGAAGAAGGAAGAGAGTGAGTGGTGGTAGGTGGGGATCTTGTGGGATCCACAGATGCTGAGTTGATCCTGAGCGGTCCACAGATCCTGAGGTGTCAAGGATTTGCATCCCTGCACCAATTAGGCATTTAAAATGCCTTTGCATGCAATTCTGGCATTTAAACGCCGAATTGATGCTTGTTCTGGGCGTTCAGTGCCCAGATGCAGCATATTTCTGGCGTTGAACGCCAGCCAGATGCTTGTTTCTGGCATTCAGCGCCAGCTCTTCCTCAGTGTGCATTTCTGGCATCTGAACGCCAGGATGCTGCTTGTTTATGGCGTTCAACGCCAGATCCATGCTCTGTTCTGGCGTTGAATGCCAGCCAGATGCTCCTTACTGGCGTTTAAACGCCAGTAAGTCCTTCCTCCAGGATGTGATTTTTCTTCTGCTATTTTTTATTTTTCTTCAATTTTTTCAGTTGTTTTTGTGACTCCACATGATCATGAACCTATGAAGACATATAACTAATAAAAAATATAATTAAATAAAAATTAGGTTGCCTCCCAACAAGCACTTATTTAATGTCAATAGCTTGACAGTGGGCTCTGATGGAGCCTCACAGATGTTCAGAGCATTGTTGAGACTTCCCAACACCAAACTTAGAGTTTGGTTGTGGGCTCCCAACACCAAACATAGAGTTTGACTGTGGGGGCTCTGGTTAACTCTGTTTTGAGAGAGGCTTACTGTGCCTCTTTTCCATGTTTACAGAAGGATAACCTTGAATTGGGAACATAAGGGAGTCCCCATTCAATTGAAGGACTAATTCACCTCTGTTAACATCTATCACAGCTCTTACTGTGGCTAGGAAGGGTCTTCCAAGGATGATGGATTCATCCTCATCCTTCCCAGTATCTAGGATTATGAAATCAGCAGGGATGTAAAGGCCTTCAACCTTTACTAATATGTCCTCTACTTGTCCATAGGCATGTTTTCTGGAATTGTCTGCCATCTTTAGTGAGATTCTAGCAGCTTGCACCTTAAAGATTCCCAGTTTCTCCATTACAGAGAGTGGCATGAGGTTTATTCCTGACCCAAGGTCACATAGAGCCTTCTCAAAGGTCATGGTGCCTATGGTACAAGGTATTAGGAACTTTCCAGGATCCTGTTTCTTCTGAGGCAATCTCAGTTGATCCAATGCATTTAGTTCATTGGTGAACAGGGGAGGTTCATCTCCCCAAGTCTCTTTACCAAATAAATTGGCATTCAGCTTCATGATTGCACCAAGGAACTTGGCAACTTGCTCTTCAATAACATCCTCATTCTCTTCAGAAGAATAATACTTATCAGAGATCATGAAGGGCGTAAGAAAGTTCAATGGAATCTCTATGGTCTCTAGATGAGCCTCAGAGTCCTTTGTTTCCTCAGAGGGAAACTCCTTATTGATCACTGGACGTCCCAGGAGGTTTTCCTCCTTGGGATTCACGTCCTCCCCTTCCTCTCTAGGTTTGGCCGTGTTGATCATGTCAATGGCCTTGCACTCTCCTTTTGGATTTTCTTCTGTATTGCATGGGAGAGTACTAGGAGGGGTTTCAGTGATTCTTTTACTCAGCTGGCCCACTTGTGCTTCCAAATTTCTAATGGAGGACCTTGTTTCATTCATGAAACTCACAGTGGCCTTAGATAGATCAGAGACTAAGTTTGCTAAATTAGAGGTATTTTGTTCAGAGTTCTCTGTCTGTTGCTGAGTGGATGATGGAAAAGGCTTGCTATTGCTAAACCTGTTTCTTCCACCATTATTAAAGCCTTGTTGAGGCTTTTGTTGATCCTTCCATGAGAAATTTGGGTGATTTCTCCATGAGGGGTTATAGGTATTTCCATAAGGTTCACCCATATAATTTACCTCTGCCATTGCAGGGTTCTTAGAATCATAAGCTTCTTCTTCAGAAGATGCCTCTTGAGTACTGTTGGATGCAGCTTGCATTCCATTCAGACTCTGAGAAATCATATTGATTTGCTGAGTCAATATTTTATTCTGAGCCAATATGGCATTCAGAGTATCAATTTCAAGAACTCCCTTCTTTTGAGGCGTCCCATTACTCACAGGATTCCTCTCAGAAGTGTACATGAACTGGTTGTTAGCAATCATGTCAATAAGTTCTTGAGCTTTTGCAAGCATTTTCTTTAGGTGAATGGATCCACCTGCAGAAGTATCCAATGACATCTTAGCTAATTCAGACAGACCATCATAGAATATATCCAGGATGGTCCATTCTGAAAGCATGTCAGAAGGACACTTTTTGGTCAGTTCCTTGTATCTCTCCCAAGCTTCATAGAGGGATTCACCTTCTTTCTATCTGAAGGTTTGAACATCCACTCTAAGCTTACTCAGCTTTTGAGGAGGAAAGAACTTGGCTAAAAAAGCCTTGACCAGCTTATCCCAAGAGTTCAGGCTATCTTTAGGTTGAGAATCCAACCATATTCTAGCTCTGTCTCTCACAGTAAACGGGAAAAGCATGAGCCTGTAGACTTCAGGATCTACTCCATTAGTCTTAACAGTATCACATATCTGCAAGAATTCAGTTAAGAACTGAAAAGGATCTTCAGATGGAAGTCCACGAAACTTGCAGTTTTGTTGCATCAGAGAAACTAATTGAGGTTTAAGCTCAAAATTGTTTGCTCCAATGGTAGGAATGGAGATGCTTCTTCCATGTAAATTGGAATTAGGTGCAGTAAAGTCAACAAGCATCCTCCTTGCATTATTGTTATTTTCGGCTGCCATCTCCTCTTCCTGTTCGAAAATTCCTGTAAGGTTGTTTCTGGATTGTTGTATTTTAGCTTCTCTTAGTTTCCTTTTCAGAGTCCTTTCAGGTTCAGGATCTGCTTTAACAAGAATGTTCTTGTCCTTGCTCCTGCTCATATGACAAAGAAGGGAATAACAAAGAAAATATGGAATCCTCTATGTCACAGTATAGAGATTCCTTTGTGTGAGTAGAAGAAGAAAAGAATGTAATGTAAGGAAGGAGAAGGGAGGAGAATCCAAACACAAGGGTGAGGATAGCAGAGATATGAGATGAAGAGAAGTGTTAGTAAATGAATAAATAAATAGAAGAAGATAAGAGGTGAGAGGATTTTCGAAAATTAAAAATTAAAGTTAAATTCCGAAAATAGTTTTTGAAAAAGGGTTAATGATTTTCGAAAATTAAGAATGAAATAAAATTAAAATAAAAAATTAAAATAATTAGTTAATTAAAAAGAAATTTTGAAAAAGAGGGAGGTATTTTCGAAAATTAGAGAGGGGTAGTTAGTTAGGTAGTTTTGAAAGAGATAAGAAACAAACAAAAAGTCAATTAGTTAGTTGAAAAAGATTTGAAAATCAATTTTGAAAAGATAAGAAGATAAGAAGTTAAAAAAAAAAAAAGATATTTGAAAGTCAATTTTTTTTGAAAAAGATAAGATTTAAAAAAAAAGATATGATAGGAAGATATGATTAGAATTAGTTTTGAAAAAGATTTGATTTTTAAAATCATAATTAATGACTTGACTCACAAGAAATCACAAGATATGATTCTAGAACTTAAAGTTTGAATCTTTCTTAACAAGTAAGTAACAAACTTGAAATTTTTTGAATCAAAATATTAATTGTTGAAGATATTTTCGAAAATATGATATAAAATTAAGAAAAAAGATTTTTGAAAAGTATTTTTAGAATTTTCGAAAATAAATAAGAAAAATAAAAAAGATATGATTTTTGAAAAAGATTTTGAAAAAGATAAGATTTTTAAATTGAAAATTTGATTTGACTCATAAGAAGCAACTAAATTTTAAAAAATTTTGAAAAAGTCAACTCAAATTTTCGAAAATTTATGAGTGAAAAAGGGAAAGATATTTTTTTTATTTTTGAATTTTTTTAATGATGAAAGAGAAAAACATGAAAATGATGCAATGCATGAAAATTTTGGATCAAAACAATGAATGCATATAAGAATACTATGAATGTCAAGATGAACACCAAGAACACTTTGAAGATCATGATGAACATCAAGAACATGTTTTTGAAAATTTTATATGCAAAGAAAACATGCAAGACACCAAACTTAGAAATCTTTCATGTTCAGACACTATGAATGCAAAAATGCACATGAAAAACAAGAAAAGATACAAAACAAGAAAACATCAAGATCAAACAAGAGGATTTACCAAGAACAACTTAAAGATCATGAAGAACACTATGAATGCATGAATTTTCGAAAAATACAAAATGAATATGCAATTGACACCAAACTTACAATTTGACTCAAGACTCAAACAAGAAACATGAAATATTTTTTATTTTTATGATTTTCTAATTTTTTTGTATTTTTTCGAAAATTATTTGAAAAAGAAAAATAAGGATTCCAAAATTTTTAATATGAATTCCAGGAATCTTGCATTCTTAGTCTAAAGCTTCAGTCCAGGAATTAGACATAGCTCACTAGCCAGCCAAGCTTCAACATGCTTCATGAAACACTAGAATACATTCTTAAAAATTCTGAAGAAAAATGAAATTTTATTTTTTCGAAAATATTTATTTTGGAAAAAACGAAAAAGAGGAAAATATTTTTGAAAAATTTTTTTGAAAACTTTTTGAAAATAAAATGAGAAGAAAATTACCTAATCTGAGCAACAAGATGAACCGTCAGTTGTCCAAACTCGAACAATCCCCGGCAACGGCGCCAAAAACTTGGTATGCAAAATTGTTACTCTGAGGTTGTAAAATTTGTTGTTCATTCTCTCCCTGGCAATGGCGCCAACAAACTGGTGCACAATACCATGGTCCAAACATAACTTCACAACTTCGCACAACTAACCAGCAAGTGCACTGGGTCGTCCAAGTAATAAAACCTTACGTGAGTAAGGGTCGATCCCACGGAGATTGTCGGTATGAAGCAAGCTATGGTCACCTTGTAAATCTCAGTCAGGCGGATATCAAATGGTTATGGAGTTTTTGAAAATAAATAATAAATAAATAGAAAATAAAGATAGAAACACTTATGTAATTCATTGGTTAGAATTTCAGACAAGCGTATAGAGATGCTTTTGTTCCTCTGAATCTCTGCTTTCCTGCTGTCTTCATCCAATCAGTCTTACTCCTTTCCATGGCAAACTTTATGTAAGGGCATCACCGTCGTCAATGGCTACATCTCATCCTCTCTGTGAAAATGGTCCGATGCACTGTCACTGCATGGCTAATCATCTAGAGGCATCACCGTTGTCAATGGCTACATCCCATCCTCTCTGTGAAAATGGTCCGATGCGCTGTCACTGCATGGCTAATCATCTGGAGGTTCTCAATCATACTGGAATAGGATTTACTATCCTTTTGCGTCTGTCACTATGCCCAGCACTCGCGAGTTTGAAGTTCGTCACAGTCATTCAATCCCTGAATCCTACTCAAAATACCACAGACAAGGTTAGACTTTCCGGATTCTCATGAATGCCGCCATCATCTAGCTTATACCACGAAGATTCTGATTAAGAGATCAAAGAGATAATCATCCAATCTAAGGTGGAACGGAAGTGGTTGTCAGGCACGCGTTCATATGGGAATGATGATGATTGTCACGTTCATCACATTCATATTAAAATGTGAATGAATATCTTAGAAGCGGAATAAGTTGAATGAATAGAGAAACAGTAGTACTTTGCATTAATTTGTGAGGAACAGCAGAGCTCCACACCTTAATCTATGGTGTGTAGAAACTCTACCGTTGAAAATACATAAGTGATAAGGTCCAGGCATGGCCGAATGGCCAGCTCCCAAACGTGTTCAATATGATCCTAAGATGAACTAAAAATCATAAGATGATCCGAAGATCTAAATACAATAGTAAAAAGTCCTATTTATACTAAACTAGTTACTAGGGTTTACAGAGGTAAGTAATTGATGCATAAATCCACTTCCGGGGCCCACTTGGTGTGTGCTTGGGCTGAGCTTGAAGTTTACATGTGGAGAGGTCATTTTTGGAGTTGAACGCGAGTTTGTAACGTGTTTTTGGCGTTCAACTCTGGCTTGTGACGTGTTTCTGGCGTTTAACTCCAGACTGCAGTGTAAAACTGGCGTTCAACGCCCTTTTGCGTCATCTAAACTCAACCAAAGTATGGACTATTATATATTGCTGGAAAGCTCTGGATGTCTACTTTCCAACGAAATTGGAAGCGCGCCATTTTGAGTTCTGTAGCTCCAGAAAATCCACTTTGAGTGCAGGGAGGTCAGAATCCAACAGCATCAGCAGTCCTTCTTCAACCTTTGAATCTGATTTTTGCTCAAGTCCCTCAATTTCAGCCAGAAAATACCTGAAATCACATAAAAACACACATACTCATAGTAAAGTCCAGAAATGTGAATTTAACATAAAAACTAATAAAAACATCCCTAAAAGTAACTAGATCCTACTAAAAATATACTAAAAACAATGCCAAAAAGCGTATAAATTATCCGCTCATCATCTACTGCCACCAGAATATAAGTGTTTGAATATGATGGTGGGAAAGGCCCCATAAAGTCAATACCCCATACATCAAATAACTCAATCTCTAGGATCCCTTGCTGAGGCATGGCATAACCGTGAGGCAGATTACCAGCTCTTTGACAACTGTCACAGTTATGTACAAACTCTCTGGAGTCTTTATAGAGAGTGGGCCAGTAGAAACCACATTGGAGAACCTTGGTGGCTGTTCGCTCACCTCCAAAATGTCCTCCATATTGTGATCCATGGCAATGCCATAGGATCTTCTGTGCCTCTTCTCTAGGCACACATCTGCGGATTACTCCGTCTGCACACCTCTTAAAGAGATATGGTTCATTCCACAAGTAGTACTTTGCATCAGAGATCAATTTTTTCATTTGTTGCTTACTGTACTCTTTGGGTATGAATCTCACAGCTTTATAGTTTGCAATGCCTGTAAACCATGGTAATTCTTGAATGGCAAAGAGTTGCTCATCTGGAAAGATTTCAGAGATCTCAGTAGGAGGGAGGGACGCCTCTTCTACTGGTTCTATCCAGGACAGGTGATCTTCTACTTGGTTCTCTGTCCCTTTTCTGTCTCTTATTTCTATATCAAACTCTTGCAGAAGCAACACCCATCTTATGAGTCTGGGTTTTGAATCCTGCTTTGTGAGGAGATATTTTAGAGTAGCATGGTCAGTGTACACAATCACTTTTGATCCCAATAAATAAGATCTGAACTTGTCAATGGCATAAACCACTACAAGTAACTCTTTTTCTGTGGTTGTGTAATTCTTCTGTGCGTCATTCAAAACACGGCTAGCATAGTAAATAACGTGCAGAAGCTTGTTATGCCTCTGTCCCAACACTGCACCAATGGCATGGTCATTAGCATCACACATTAGTTCGAATGGTAATGTCCAGTCTGGTGCAGAAATGACTGGTGTTGTGACCAACTTAGCTTTCAGAGTTTCAAACACCTGTAGACACTCAGTGTCAAAGACAAATAGCGTGTCAGCAGCTAGCAGGTTGCTCAGAGGTTTTGTAATTTTTGAAAAATTATTTATAAACCTCCTATAGGATCCTGCATGCCCCAGAAAGCTTCTGATTGCCTTAACATTGGTAGGTGGTGGTAATTTTTCAATTACCTCTAATTTAGCTTGATCCACCTCTATTCCCTTGTTTGAAATTTTGTACCCAAGGACAATTTCTTCAGTCACCATAAAGTGACATTTTTCCTAGTTTAAAACCAGGTTAGTCTCTTGGCACCTTTTCAAAACAAGTGCTAGATGGTCAAGACAAGAGCTGAATGAGTCTCCAAATACTGAGAAGTCATCCATGAAGACTTCCAGAAATTTTTCTACTATATCAGAGAAGATAGAGAGCATGCACCTCTGAAAAGTTGCGGTGCATTGCACAGACCAAATGGCATCCTTCTGTAGGCAAATACTCCAGAAGGACATGTGAATGCTGTTTTCTCTTGGTCCTGAGGATCTACTGCAATTTGGTTATAACCTGAATAGCCATCCAAAAAGCAGTAGTATTCATGACCTGCTAGTCTCTCTAGCATCTGGTCTATGAATGGTAAAGGAAAATGATCCTTTCTGGTAGCTGTATTGAGTCTTCTATAGTCAATACACATACGCCACCCTGTAACTGTTCTTGTAGGAACCAGTTCATTTTTTTCATTATGAACCACTGTCATGCCTCCCTTCTTGGGGACAACTTGGACAGGGCTCACCCAGGGGCTATCAGAAATAGGATAAATAATCTCATCCTCTAGTAACTTAGTGACCACTTTCTGCACCACCTCCTTCATGGCTGGATTCAGCCGCCTCTGTGGTTGAACCACTGGCTTGGCATCATCCTTTAATAGTATCTTGTGCATGCATCTGGCTGGGCTAATGCCCTTAAGATCACTTATGGACCACCCAAGAGCTGTCTTGTGTGTCCTTAGCACTTGAATTAGCGCTTTCTCTTCCTGTGGCTCTAAAGTAGAGCTTATGATTACTGGAAAAGTGTCATCTTCTCCCAGAAATACATATTTCAAAGATGGTGGTAGTGGCTTGAGCTCAGGTTTTGGAGGCTTCTCCTCTTCCTGAGGAGTTTTCAGATGTTTCTCTGTTTTCTCTGATTCCTCCAGATCAGGTTGAACATCTTTAAAAATGTCCTCTAACTCTGATTCAAGACTCTCAGTCACCTTGACTTCTTCCACCAGGGAGTCAATAATATCAGCACTCATGCAGTCTTTTGGTATGTCTGGATGCTGCATAGCTTTGACAGCATTCAACTTGAACTCATCCTTATTGACTCTCAGGGTTATCTCCCATCTTTGGACGTCAATAAGGATTCATCCAGTTGCTAGGAAAGGTCTTCCTAGAATGAGAGTTGCACTCTTGTGCTCCTCCATTTCCAGCACTACAAAGTCAGTGGGAAAGACAAACTGCCCAACCTTGACAATCATGTCCTCAATTATGCCTGATGGAATCTTAATGGAGCCATCAGCAAGTTGGAGGCATATCCGGGTTGGTTTAACTTCATCAGTCAAACCAAGCTTCTTGATGGTGGATGCAGGTATTAGGTTGATACTTCCTCCAAAATCACATAGAGCTGTCTTGGTACAAGCACCCTCTAATGTGCATGGTATCATAAAGCTTCCGGGGTCCTTAAGCTTCTCTGGTAAGCGTTTCAGAATGACTTCACTGCATTTTTTAGTGAGGTAAACTTTTTCAGTTTCTCTCTAATCCTTTTTATGACTTAAGATCTCTTTCATGAACTTAGCATAAGAGGGTATTTGCTCAAGTGCCTCTGCAAACGGAATCTTTATTTCAAGAGTCTTAAGATAGTCTGCAAAGCGGGCAAATTGTTTATCATGTTCCGCTTGGTGGAGTTTCTGAGGATAAGATATCTTGGCTTTATATTCTTCAACCTTAGTTACTGCAGGCTTATTTCCTACAGAAGTGGTTGGAGAAGCCTGCTTAAGGGGGTTGTTATCAGCACTTGCAGCTGTCTGATCCCTTATTGGCGTTTGAACGTCAGAATTGGGTGCTGCATGGGCGTTTAACGCCAGATTGCCACCCTTTTCTGGCGTTTGGACGCCAGAACTGGCCATCCCTTGGGCGTTTAACGCCACTTTCTTACCCTTTTCTGGCGTTTGAACACCAGAATCATTCCTCTCTGTGCTCTTATTGTCCTCAAAGAGATTTTGGGAAGTGGGTTAGTCATTTTCTGTTAGTTGTTTCTTTCTTGGCTTCCTGCTACTTTGAATTGAGATATTCAATGTCTTCCCACTCCTTAATTGAACAGCTTGGCATTCTTCTGTTATCTGTTTAGATAGCTACTGTTTTGTTTGATTCAAGTGTTTTTCCATATTCTCATTAGCATCTTTAGTTTCTTGCAGCATCTCTTTAAATTCTACTAACTGTTTTGTTATAATAAGCAATTGCTGATTGAGTTCAGCAACTTGTTCTTGAGGACTAAGTTCAATGGATACTGCATTAGCTTTTTCTTTCATGGAGGACTCACTACTTAAGTACAAATACTGATTTCTAACAACTGTATCAATGAGCTCTTGAGCCTCTTCAATTGTCTTCCTCATGTGTATAGATCCACCAGCTGAGTGGTCTAGAGACATCTGGGCCTTTTCTGTAAGCCCGTAGTAGAAGATATCTAACTGCACCCATTCTGAAAACATTTCAGAGGGGGCATTTCCTTAGCATCTCTCTGTACCTCTCCCAAGCATTATAAAGAGATTCATTTTCCTCTTGTTTAAAGCCTTGGATGTCCAGCCTCAGCTGTGTCATCTTTTTTGGAGGGAAATATTGATTCAAGAATTTGTCTGATAACTGTTTTCATGTTCTTATGCTTGCTGTGGGTTGGTTGTTTAACCACCTCTTAGCTTGATCTTTTATAGCAAATGGAAACAGTAATAATCTGTAGACATCCTGATCCACTTCCTTATCACGTATTATGTCAGCAATTTGTAAGAACTGTGCTAGAAACTCAGTAAGTTCTTCCTGTGAAAGACCGGAATACTGGCAATTTTGTTGCACCATGATAATGAGCTGAGGATTTAGCTCAAAACTGCTTGCTCTAATGGGAGGTATACAAATATTACTCCCATAGGAAGCATTAGTGGGGTTAGCATATGACCCCAGAGTCCTTCTGGACTGTTCATTTCTACTTAGGTCCATGATGGAAAAAATAAAATATTTTTGTTTTTATTTTATTTAATTAAGGATAACCGAATTCAAAAGAAAAGAAAATAAAATAAAATAATTGGAAATTAGAAAATAAGTTTCGAAAACTAAAAGAAAAAAAATAAAATAAAATAGATTAAAAAAATTCAAATACTAAAATGGCTAGTTAATTAAAAAGATTTGAAAAATTTTGGATATGATTTTCGAAAATTGGAGAGAGAAAGTGATTAGGAAGTTTTGAAAAAGATATGATTTTAAAATTTGAAGATTGAAACTTTCTGAACAAGGAAACACCAAACTTAAAATTTTTCAATCAAAATAATAAAATAGTACAAGTAATTCGAAAATTATGAATAAGAAAAGAAAAAGATTTAAAAAGATAAATTTTAAAATTGAAATTCTAACTTAACTGACAAGAAACTACTAAATTTTAAAAATTTTGACTAAATCAACCTAGGTAATTCGAAAATGATAAGTAAATAAAGGAAAAGATATTTTATTGATTTTTTGAATTTAATGAGGAAAGAGAAAAATAATAAAATAACACCAAACTTAGAATTTTTAGATCAAAACAAAGAAAGCAAATAAGAAAACTTTGAATGTCAAGATGAACACCAAGAACACTTTAAAGATCAAGATACACCAAGAACAAATTTTTGGAAATTTTTAAGAAAATAAAAATTCAAAGGACACCAAACTTAAAAATTTTTATACTTTGGACACTAATAATTCGAAAATGCACAAGAAAAACAAGAAAAGACACAAAACAAGAAAAACTAAAGATCAAACAAGGAAAATAAACAAGAACAACTTGAAGATTAAGAAAGAACTAAGAACATATAATGCGAAAAATTGAAAGAAAAATAAAATCATGCAATTGACACCAAACTTAAAACATGAAACTAAACTCAAACAGAAGACTAAATTATGAAGTTATTGGTTTTAAGAATTTTTGAAAATAATTTAGAAAAAGAAAAAAAGATTTTAAAATTTTTTGACCAAAAACAATAATAGAAGACTGAATTTTAGTGACTCTAAACCAAAAAAAAAAAGATAAATTTTTCCTAATCTAAGCAACAAAATAAACCGTCAGTTGTCCAAAATCGAATAATCCCCGGCAACGGCGCCAAAAACTTGGTGCACGAAATTGTGATTACACTTTTCACAACTCCGCACAACTAACCAGCAAGTGAACTGGGTCGTCCAAGTAATACCTTACGTGAGTAAGGGTCGATCCCACGGAGATTGTCGGCTTGAAGCAAGCTATGGTTATTTCGTAAATCTTAGTCAGGAGATTAATGATAAGAGTGATTGTATTTATGAAAAATAAATAACATGAAATAAATAGTACTTGTGATTTAATTATGAGAAACAGGCTGAGGTTCCGGAGATACTCTGTCGTCTGAATCTCTGCTATTCTACTGTCTTCTTCTCCAAACACGCATGGCTTCCTTCAATGGCAAGCTGTATAATCCTCTCAGATAAAAAATACCATGTACAGCTACCACACGGCTAATCATCTGTCGGTTCCCACTAGCGTCGGAATAAGACCTTTGTCCTTTTGCACACTGTCACTGCGCCCAACATTCGTGAGTTTGAAGCTCGTCACAGTCATCCCTTCCCAAATCCTACTCGGAATACCACAGACAAGGTTTAGACTTTCCGGATCCTAGGAATGCTGCCAATTGGTTCTAGCCTATACCACGAAGGTTCTAACCTCTGGACTCGGTCCGTGGATCAGAAACCTAAGAGATACGCACTTAAGCTGTCGCCCAATGACTACGTTGAGCTCAGATAGAACGGGAGTGGTTGTCACGGATCATCACACTCTCTATATTGAAGTACGAGTGAGTATCTTAGAATAGAATCAAGCATGATTGAATAGAAAACAGTAGTAATTGCATTAATCCATCGAAACACAGCAGAGCTCCTCACCCCCACCTATGGGGTTTAGAGACTCATGCCGTCAAAGATACAATATGGAATGTAAAAAATGTCATGAGTTGCAAAATGAATCTCTAAAAGTAGTTTTTATACTAGACTAGTAACTTAGGTTTACAGAAAATGAGTAATTAAGTGCAGATAGTGCAGAAATCCACTTCCGGGACCCACTTGGTGCGTGTCTGGGCTGAGCTTCCAGGATTTCACATGCATATGCCCAAAGTTGGCATTAAACGCCACATAATGGGCGTTTAATGCCGAAAAAGGTGCCAGTTCTGGCGTTTTACGCCAGAAAGTTTTAGGCTGACTTTGAACGCCAATTTGGGCCATCAATTCTCGAGAAAAGTATGGAGTATTATATATTGCTGGAAAGCCCAGGATGTCTAATTTCCAACGCAATTAAGAGCGCGCCAATTGGGTATTTGTATCTTGAGAAAATCCATTTCGAGTGCAGAAGGGTCAGAATCCAACAGCATCTGCAGTCCTTTTTCAGCCTCTGAATAAGATTTTTGCTCAGGTCCCTCAATTTCAGCCAGAAAATACCTGAAATTACAGAAAAATACACAAACTCATATTAAAGTCTAGAAATGTGATTTTTGAATAAAAACTAATAGAAATATAATAAAAATGACTAAAATATACTAAAAACTATGTAAAAACAATGCCAAAAAAGGTATAAATTATCCGCTCATCACATAACCAAGGTTGAACCAAATCAAAATATATGCACAATTGAGTTGAGCTAATCAAAAGAGTTCACAAACTTGCAAGACAATCAGTGATCAAACATAGATATATGTAATTGAGCTATTGAACCCTCACTGGATTTGTGTATACACTCTAGTCACTCAGTGTTTGGGGTTAATCACTCTATTCTTCTCTAGTCATGCTTTCTAAAACTTTGTTCTTCATCTAACCAATCAACAAATATTCAATGTACACATGCAAACATCATGAGGTCTTTTCAAGGTTATAATGGGGTTAAGGCAAAGGTGAGGACATATATATATATATATATATATATATATATATATATATATATATATATATATATATATATATATGGCTAAGTAAGCTATAAATTGAATCCTTGATTAGTCTAAAATCTCACCTAACATATACATACTCTTTATGATTCTAAAAATTATGCTTAACTATCCAATTTTCCCACTTTTGTATCACATACTCATGCATCGGATTATTTTTAATTTTATCCTATGTGCATTGATCTTTTTACTAAACTTATTATTGGGGTAATTTTTTCTCCTTATTTATTTATTTACTTAAAAGATTTTTTTAAAGTAAAAGTAAAAATAACTTTATCAATGCACATGGATTCTTTTAATTATTTAAGTTTCACATGAGCATGCTCCCACATTCTGATTATTTTATCCATTCAATCCTTTCCTATCAACCCATGTTCCCACAGTTTCCCACACTTAATTGTTACACAATCTCTATCTTAAGCTAACCAAAGATTCAGTTTGGGATATTTGAATTATTTTTCTGCTTAAGGCTAGTGATGTAGTTATAGAACAGAAGGGGATTTAAAAGGCTCAAGGGGCTAACAAGGGTGACATAAAAGGGTAGGCTTATTTGGGAAAAGTGAGCAAAGAACAAGTAATGGCCTCAATCATATGCAAGAATGTAAATACATTGAATATTGGACATATAGAATGAAATAAAGTAAAGTCTGCAATCATAGTGAAGAAGGGAGAAACACACAAGAATGAAAACTATGGTTAAATAATGTAACCATGCAATTAGGCTCAAAAACTCACGGGTTGTGTGTTCTTTAACTCAAAAACCATATATCAGTTATGTATATCATGCAAGTAGGAATTAAGAGTTTCCATTCAACTCAATCTGATTCTTTGAATGGCTCATATAAAAATAAGTGTATTCTTTGAAAAATGTTGTCAATTTACCAACATTTATTGCAATATATATATATATATATATATATATATATAGTGGGTAGATTGTTGTGATTTGAAAAACTAAAATTTCTAGTTTACTCTTTTATTTTCAATTAAACCAAATTATTATATGCTAAAAGGGTAAACTAAACTAAATAATCCATATTTTTTATATCACAACTAATAAGCTAAAAGTGCAAATTAAGCTAAATATCTAAGATATATATATATATATACAAAGTGCAAAATATAGAAATAAAGTAGAAATAAACAAAAATACAGCAAAAGAAAATGTGCAAGTACTGAAAGACAAATAAGATAAAATAAAATAAAAATACAGAAAAAGAAATAAAATAGGATAAAGAGTCTGAAAGTAGTTCACCAAAATGCCCCACACTTATATAATAGCATCGTCCTCGATGCTCAATCAGGCTGGGTGTGAAGAAGTGTCATCTTCGGAAGGGTGCTTTGCTGGTGTCTCTATGGTGGCCTGAGGTGCTGCAGTCTGTGTGAGTGTCTGGGGATCTGCCTGCTGAAGCGAAGGCTCTGTCTGTAAAGAGACCTGTGGATTGGCTAGCTGTATCTACTGGGGCTCCTCATGATGTGGCGCAGCCTGCTCGGGTCCTGCCTGCACAGCCTCTGCTCGTGCATCCTCCTCCTGGTCATCCGCCTCCTCCTCAGATGGCTCTGATGGTGTGTCAGGCTCAGAGGGAATGTCATCGTGGCCTGACCGGATCATCAACTTCAAATGCTCATAGCGTCGCTTGCTGCAATGCTCAGACCTCTCATATCACCGCTGGTTGCGGTGCTCCATCTGGTCTAGCCGCTCGAAGAGGGGGTGCACTAAGTGGTAAATAAGCTGGGGGTAGATGAGGGTGCTGTATGTGTAAGTGGTGCAGCAGGGGCTAAAGGAGCATCAGAGGATGTGGCTGCATCAGCAGAGGCAGTGAGAAAGGGTGGTCTGTAGCCCAGAGCCATGAACTTTCTGCCATGTGGGATGATCTTCTTGCAGTTGGCGGCTGGTGGCTTCTCATCCGCAAGCTCCCAGGGTACCTCAGCTCGGCGGCCCATCTGAGTAATCAAATTGGGGAAGGGCAGAGTGCCTCAGACATGGACCCTAGACATGGAATACCGGATAAATCTGGGAAGGTACAGGTCCTTGCCCTCCATCATGCACCAGATAAGAGTAATCATGGCAGCTGGCACCTCAGTCTCGTGAGTGCTCGACATCATATAATTGCTTAGGATTTGTTGCCATAGCCGAGCCTCATCGTTCAGATAAATAATTTTTATGCCTTTTGGAGTTACTGTTGACTTACCCATTACCCATGGGACAGCAGGATCAATAGCTATTGTGCGCTTTACTGCTTTCCAATCAAAACGCATAAACCTCATATCTTCCTCAGCCTGTTGATAACCATCTGGCTGATCAGATTTAGGCATGAGATGGAGGATGTCTTCAATCGCCTCCTCAGTAACTAGAATCTGTTTGCCTCTGAGCTGTACTGCATCCAGGGTCGTTTTAAAATAGTTGCAGTAAAATTTCCTGACCCAGGATGCATTTACCTCAGTCAAGTTCCTCTCCAGAAAGAACCAGCCTCTCTGTTTGATTTGGTCTGTGGTGTACTGTAGTAATTCGGCTGGAATTTGGAGGGTCTTTTCTAGATATAAGTTCCTTGAAGTTGCAAAGACTGGATACTTCAGTTCACAGTATCGGTTGGTAAACTTGATTGGGTGGGTTGCAGGCACTAACTGGTCAGCTTTTTTCTGTGGAGTAAAATTCTTCTCCCGCCAGGAATCATCATGCAGGATATCAAGGATAGCCATAGAGGACTCTCTTCTTTTCCTTTTGCCTATGCCTATTTTGGCTTTTCCTTTGCCTTTTGAGTCAGACATCCTGAAAAGCAGAGGTTCCAGGATACATTTTATTAAACTAAAGTAGGAAAACAGGTAAGTAAATAGTATTGTAGCAATATAAGCATAAATGGGTAAAAGAGGAATAAAATAGCAATATAAGCATGAAGTGAGTTAGATAGATGTAGAATTTTGGACTATATGCAAGCTGAAAGTCAAAGAATTGAAATAAAAATCACAATACAAGATCTATGATTTGCGGAATGCTTGTTTGTCTGGAACAACACTAATTATGCCGTGAAAAGGGTTGAAAGTAGTTAGTTGAAAACTAAGAGAGAAGTTAGGAAGTTAATGCAGTTAAGAGTTAAAAAGTGAAGTTAAAGTTAGTGGCATGGTATTGTAGTTCCTAAGTAACAAAAATTTCACAAACTGAAAGAACCAGCAACTCACATTCAAGCAGAGAATGCAGATTAATGATGATAAATCATATAAATAAAAGAAGCGCAAAAATGAACAAAATCATCAATAATGCGATTTAACTGATAAGGGAACCATAAGGAGTAGGAATGCTGGCCCATCTTTCCATGAATTGGCTCGGATGAAACCAATTAGTTCAGAATGCAAAAGTATCAAAGCCAATTTATGAATGGGGGTTGAGTGAAACAGTTTACTGAAAAATCGGGCAGCATTTCGGCTATAAATTGGATATTCCCGGGCAATAAACAGTAGCAGAAATTCATTTCATATGACATTAAAGTAGTGCATAAAAGAGTAGCAAATAGCAAGTCACATGAATTTAGAAAAAACGAATTCAATCTGCAGCAAGAATTGCAATTTAAATGGAATAATATCAAAACAGCATTAAATAGTAATGAACAGCATATGAGCACCATCAACAACACAGCAATTTCAAAATTGCGAAACAGATAAAGAAAGCAGCAAGAACGGCGCAATTATCAGGTCTAAATCCACTAACCACATCCTAGCTACCTAACCACCTGAAATCCACTACGAACATGCATCTCTAACAATCCTAATTTGAACAGAATTGAAAAAAAAATGCAAACTAACTAAGTGGAACGGGAAAGGAATCGGAGTGCAGTAGAATCTGGTGTGCGCAGTGACAGAAATTGAGTGCAGAGAAAGGGTGGTGGGGTGATGGTGCTGTTGGGCGGCACGGCAGCACGGGTATGCGGCACGGAAGCGCTGGGAGTCCCGCGCTGGTGGCAGGGGGTGAAAGAGGGATATAGAGGGAAGAAGAGAAGAAGGAGGGCAAGGAGGTGAGGGTGGCATTGGGGTGGTTATTGCCGACGGTCTGGGTGGTGGTGGCGGGTCTGGTTCGGCCGCGGTGGAGGCAGGGGGTGAAAGAGGGGTGAAGGGGAAGAAGAAAAGAGGAAGAGAAGGGGGAAAGAGAAGAAGGGGGGCGGTACGGTGAGGGGTGGCGACAGCGGCGCTGCGGCGGGCTGGGCGGCGGTGGCAGTGGGAGGTTAGAGGGAGAAGAGAGATATGGAGGTGGAACGTTGGGGAGGGGGGAAAAGGTGATGCTGGGGTTAGGGTTTCCGCATCGGGGGGTTAAGTGATTTCAAATCCACGCGGACGCGTGGGTCATGCGAGAGCGTAGGTGAAGTGGAAGTGCCACGATGTGAAAGCGTCATTGACGCAAACGCGTGAATGAGGGATAAGGAAAATGACGCGTACGCGTGAGACACGCGTACGCGTGAGACACGCGTACGCGTGAGACACGCGTACGCGTGAGACACGCGTACGCGTGAGACACGCGTACGCGTGAGACACGCGTACGCGTCGACTAGAATTGTGCTAAATGCACAATTCCAGCGTCGTTTTGGCGCAACTCTCTGTTTCAATTAGGGGGCAAAATTTTCACGCGATGCGTACGCGTCGTCCACGCTTACGCGTGGTGTGTGTAAATGAAAATGATGCGTACGCGTCGTTGACGCGTACGCGTGGCCCAAATTATGCCTAACGCACACCAGCCGAACGATTCCAGCCCAACTTTCTGGGCATTGGATGGCGACGTCGAATTGGAATCGACGCCCACGCGTGGCCCATGCGCCCGCGTGGTATGACGTTTTTTTTTTTTAATTTGCAGAATGCAAGATGCAGATGCAGATGCCGATGTTATGAATGATTCTAGGAAAAATAAGATAAAATAAAATAAAACGAAACTAAAAATAAACAAAACCAAAATAAAATCAAAATTAAAAAGGAACGATCATACAGCCGTGGGTTGTCTCCCACCTAGCACTTTTAGTTAATGTCCTTATGTTGGACATTTGTTGAGCTCCCTGTTATAGTGGCTTGTGCTTGAACTCATCCAAAAATCTCCACCAACGTTTGCAACTCCGATGGCCACCGGGGTCGCATACTAGGCACGTAAAGCCTTTGAGTAAGTTAAAGCAGGTTTTCAGGCTCCAAGAGTATTGATGTTCAGGATAAATTCCAGGATCCCAAACCTTGCTTTTGTAACCGTCTTCGCTTTTATCTACATTGTTCCAACCGGGCGGTGCACAACCTGAATTTCCACTGAGATATCCAAACTTCTTCCAAAATTCATTCAATCGAGCTCTATACCAATCCTTGCACTTCCATTTGGAGCGTGGAACCGTATTGAACTTTGGATGCCAGCTCCTATTACTAACCATTTCCCTTTTACTCTTAAAGCCACAAAGAGCTCTAAACTGGCCATCGGTTTCAAGCAAACCATATTCAAGTGGAAAGATAAAGATAAAGGCTAAGGATTTTACCCACTTGAAGTTTGTATTGGGTGATAATGGCCTTGGGAGAGGTGTTTCCAGTGGTATTTCAAGCTCCACTTCCTTGTACTCCTCTGTGAATTCTTCCATTTCCTTACAAATCTCTTCAATTGCAACCACATCTTGATCAAAGTCTTCGATTTCTTCCTCATCACTCAAGTCATAAGTTGGAGGTTGGGAAAAATATACCTCTACATCATCTTCATATTCACTTGGGGCAGATTCTTTAGTGTCAAAGAATTCAATTACGGATGCAAGTTCATCACTAGGAGAGTTTAGTTCACGATCATCATTACCAAGGAAACTTGCTTCTTGATCTGTTCCGTCAAGTTCTTCATAAGGTTCATACTTTGGGGGTTGTGCACTATCCTCCTTTGCATCAATTGAAAATTTCTTGGCGGAATTCTCCACAATTCTTGATTCCCATGGAGGTTCAGCGTCTCCTAAGTCTTCAACGAATTCTTCTTCCGTGATAATTTCAGCTTCCTTTACTTGTTCCAGTACAAAGTCATGCTCCGTACTGTCAACCGGAGTTTCCAGTATCTCCTTCATACTACGTTCTTCATTAGATTCTCCACATGAAGCCATGGGAGTTCCTTGAGTGCCTGAACGTCGGGAAGCTAATTAATTTATCGCTTGCTCCAGTTGATGAAGGGTTGCATGAAATTGATCTATTGTTTCCTTGAGGCGAGCCTGTGATTCTTGGATCAAAGAATATGGACATGGTGCATATGGAAGTGGTGGTTCTTGGGAGTAATTGGATTGAAATTGGGGTGGATAAAAATTAGGGTCATATGATGGTGAATGGTTGTAGTTGGCTTGTGACTATGGTGGTTCAAAGCTATGTTGAAGAGGTGGTTTATGGGCATATGATGGGGCTTGTTGGTAACTACAAGGGGGTCCACCATATCTATCATCTTGGTATGCACCTCGGAATGGCTCTTGACCATAGTAATTTGGTGGAGGTGGTTTGTCACGAAAAGGTCCACCATAACTATTGTCTTGGCATGCATTGTAGGATGGTCGTTGTCTATGGTACCTTGGAAGGTGTTGTTGCCGAAAGGGTTGATCAAATCCTCGTGGCTCCTTCCATCTTTGATTGTTTTGACCTTGATGCATGTTCCTGTTATAGCTTCCATTCCTTTCAACAACATTAGAACCAAACTCAAAGCGACGGGGGTGAAAACTCATAGTAGCTAAAAAAATTAAAAAACAAAAATAGAAAACAAATAAACAAGCAAAATAAAATATTTACAGTAACCAATAATAAGGCACACAATTATAATTCCTCGGCAACAGCGCCATTTTGACGAACTGAAGATTGATGTGGTCTAGAATTTTATAAAAACAATCGCGTTGTAAGTATAGTTTCTAAACCAACAAAGAATCCTTTCGTACAAAAACTTGTTTGTCACTAAAGCAAACCCAATAAAATTGATAACCGAAGTATTGAAACCTCGAGTCGTCTTCTCAAGGAATTGCAGGGAGGTATGATTTATTATTGGTTATGGAAAAAGGTATATTTTTGGGTTTTTTGAAATAGGGAACAGGAAAATAAACTGGCAATAAAGTAAATTAATAACTAGAAAAACTCTTGGCAAGGCATGAGAATTGGAAATCCCATCTTAGTTATCCTTACCAGGTGTGATGAGAATTGTTTATTGCTCCCACTTAGTTAACCCTTACTAAATAAAGGAAAGTCAAGTGGACTAATCAACTTGATTCCTCAAGTCCTAGTCAACTCCTATGGAAAGACTAGCTTTAAAGAGATCCAAATTAATCAGCAAATTCTAATTTTCAATTAACAGCTGAGTTTGACAACTCAAGTGTCACCAATTACTCAACCAAAGCCAAAAAGGAAAAATCCAAATTATTTATATCATAAATAGAACAAAACAATCATAAATCTGAAATTGCTCAAATTGCATTTAAACATAAATTCAAATCTAACATGGGAAGGTTCATAAGCCAATTTGGCAACATAAGTAATTAACAAATAAAAGTAGAAGAGAAACATAAATTAAAGGAACATTGAACCTGGAATGAAGAAATAACCATAAACTAAGAGGAATCCTAATTCTAAAACTTAAGAGAGAGGAGAGAGCCTCTCTCTCTCTCTCTAAAACTACATCTAAAACCTAAAATTGTGAAATTATGAATGTTCTATCCCTTGAATGATTTGATTCCCTCATTCTGCAGCCTCTATTCTGTGTTTCTGGGCTTGGATTTGGGCCGAAAAAGGGCCCAGAAATCGCTGGGGGTGACTTCTGCAATTTTCTGCACGTGGCATCCGTCATGTGTGCGTGTCATTGGAGATTTTCCTTGCCACGCGTACGCGTCGTTTGTGCTCTGCGCCAGGCACGCGTCCGCGTCGTCCATGTGTGCGCGTCGCTTGCGTTTTGCGCTAGGCACGCGTCCGCGTCGTCCATGCGTGCACGTCGCTACAATTTTCTTCAGAACTCCATTTTGTGCGTTCCTTCTATTTTTGCATGCTTCCTTTCTGTCTTCTAAGCCATTCCTACCCTATGAAGCCTGAAAATACTTAACACACAGATCACGGCATCGAATGGTAAAAAAGGATAATTAAAATTAATATTTTTAAGGCATAGGAAACATGTTTTCACATATATCATAGAATAAGGAAGGAATTGTAAAACCATGCAATTCTTCTGAATAAGTGGGTGAAGAATTGATAAAATCACTCAATTGAGCACAAGATAAATCATAAAATAGTGGTTTATCAACTACCACATAGAGCCTTATGCTTAAGCCGTAAAACAGAGGTAGTGTGATATTATGACCTCTAAAATAAAATATACATACATATAATAGTGCAAAGAATATAATATTCGAGGAGCCTGGAAGGATAGTTAAAGCAAAATCGTGAAATTAAAAGCGCAACACTTAGAAACAACGTTTACTTTCATGCGAAGAAAGCGTAGATGCATATATATATATATATATAGACAATAAGAGTGGAGAGTCAAGCATACAGAATATTCAAGCTTCGAGCTCAGCCTGCGAAGCTAAGGCTGGCCGGAGGATATTTACATACATACATATAATCCCAAATCTAAAGTTCTCAAAATAAACCTTAGTTCTCCAACAAAAGCCTCTATGAGGTACAACAACAAAACGTAACATGGGAGAAGTCTATATATATATATAACACCCCAAAAAGAAATATCCCACTCTGCTGTGATAGGAACTCTAGACGCCTAATAAGGTGTCTCTCGACCTGCATCTGAAAAACACAAATATCCATATGGAATAAGAACCGGGGATTCTTAGCATGGTAAAGGTGCCACATACATAAGATATAAGGCCCCGGAAAAGCTAGAGGCAATCCTAGAACTCCGACACTCAGATTTAAATCTTAAAGTTTATAAATTGCAAACCATAAGTAGGGTAGGTTATCTAAGGTTCTAAATATTAATTAAACTCTAGCTAAAAACCCTTAACTCCCTGGCTTCCTCCAATCTCCGGTGGAACCACAAAGACAAACAAAGCAAACAAAGGCAAACACAAATAGAGTACAGTTATTGCAAGTAACAAGTATAACAAATATTATATTGATTCACAAAGGCAAACACAATTAAATGCACAGACAAACAAGGCAAATATATGCATATGATGTATGCCTGTCCTATAGCTGATGAGTCTCATCTAACGGTTATAAAGCCAAACCTGACATGTTCAGTAGCTAACCCTAGACAGAACACCAAACATGGAGAAAGTGGGACAATGCTGCAACCTTTGCATCTTACCCGCGTACCTGGAGCTAGGGGACCACCTCACCCTTGCCTCTTACACAGGTGGTGTTATAGTTCTCAATCCGGAGCAAGCAGTGTCAGAACTCAACCCTTTCATCTTACCCAGAGTCTCAAACTCTTACCCAGAGCAAGTGGATAACACCACTGCATCTTATCGGCTTTCTCACCTCTTACCCGGAGTAAGTGGATGACACCACTGCATCTTATTGGGAGGCATATCATAATCAAATTCAATCTCATTATCATTATAATTCATTCATAGTCATTTAATTTTACAATCAAACTCAGTTTTCATTAATCTTCTCCCTCATCTCTTTTCCAAAGCAAGTGGACAATGCCACTACCTCTTACCCGGGGTCACACATCTCATTCATTTACAAACCATCATTTCCGCACTTTCTCAATCACAATTCATTACTTCAAACCTTTTTTGTAAGAACCGCGACTAATCACCCATTTAATTTAATAATTAATATTGGCCAAAATAGGATCCAAAACTTTAGAATGAGAATTAGAGGATTTAAATATGATTTTTGGGCTCAGTAGATTTTTCTGAGTCAGAAGAAAATGTATTTTCTGCGAAAAACCGAGTAAAATCGCGAACCGGCAGCTGAGCCAGCCGAACCGATTTAAGTCTGTCTGGTACTGTGTGAGAAAAATTTAAAACAGTAGAAAACCTCAGGAAAATATTTAAAGTCGAAAACCGGGCATTAATTTTAAAGGTTTGGCCCAAAGTTGGGCCAAACGGGCTAAAAATGCTAACGGATTGGACCGGGCCCAAGTTGGCCCAAGCCCAATATATATAACACTCCATTAATGAACCCATCAGCCATAAACACACACACACACAAGGTGAGTGGCTGAAGTAAAAGGGAAAGGAAGAGAGAAAAGTTACTATCCACATACAACTTCAATCCATCATATCTTGAGCTACAGTGCTCCGATTTGCGTGCTATCGGTGGCTACGCGAAGCTTTCACTGAGCCCATCACTTCTAGCTAACCCTTTTGGTAAGTTTCTCAAAATACCCTGTCCAGTTTCCTGCCCTAAGAATTTCAAGTTTTTGGATTTTGTGTTGAGTGAAATTTTGTGATTTTGGGTGTTTAGGTACACTCTAGCAGTTGATTACTATTGGGTAAGGTGAGCATACTTGATCTCTTATGGTTTTGTGTATATATGAAACCCTAGGTTTGATTTATGGAATTTGTGTAATTTCTAGCTTGAATTGGTGTTGTATGGAGTATATTGGTGACTTAAATTGCTTGAAAGTTGACTTGGTGCTTGGACTTGTTGATCTTGGTTGAGGATTTGGTGAATTGAAGCTTATTGGAATTTAATTTTTGGGTTTTTGGCATATTGGGAATCAGCCAAGGTATGGTTTCGATTTTTTCTATGTAATATATAATATTTCTGGACACCTAGGCTAGTGACCCATAGGATAGGATTTGATTGTATTGGTAGTTTAATTTGTTGAGATATGATGTATGATGAATTGATGAGTTTTGGCAATTTTGATGAATTATGATGTTAATGTTGATAACATGATGTTGAAGAGTGAGATTGGGGTTGAATGAGTTTAATCATGATTATTGTTAGTGACATGATGATGATGGATGATTGTGTGGATTGAAAATAGTTTTAGTGTGATATATTTGATGTTTAAGGTTGATGATATTGTAAAGTGAGTGAAAAATTAGTATGAAGGGTGAATTATGATACAAAAGGGTAGATTTTTATGTAACTTGGAGTTTGGAATGGTTTGATTTGATTTTGGCTATATGTTTCAAGGAATTGAGAAATTTGTGCCTTTTGGTAAAAACAAAATTTTGGTGAACTTTGACGGATCATAACTTGAGCCTTAGTTTTCAAAATTTGTTAAAATTTATTTTAAATTAAAGTTCATTGTAAAATCTTTAAGTGGATATAAATTTTGTAGGAAATGGATTTTTTTAGAGGAAGTTATGATCATTCAAAGTTTGGTGTTGAAATCTGAATTATGTGAATGCTGCAGAATTTGTGATTTCTGGTTTGTGTGCGCACGCATACCTGGTACGCGGAATTGTGATTACACTTTAATTATGTAAAATTCATCGCTCTTTCTTTCCCTGGTAATGGCGCCAAAAAACATGATGCCAAGACCATGGTTCACAACTCCGTGTAACTGACCAGCAAGTGCACTGGGTCGTCCAAGTAATACCTTACGTGAGTAAGGGTCGAATCCCACGGAGATTGTTGGTATAAAGCAAGCTATGGTCACCTTGCAAATCTCAGTTAGGCAGATATAAATTGATAATGGTGTTTTCGAATAATAATTAATAGAATAGGGATAGAAATACTTATGTAATTCATTGGTGAGAATTTCAGATAAGCGAATGGAGATGCTTTCGTTCCTCTGAACCTCTGCTTTCCTGCTATCTTCATCCAGTCAGTCTTACTCCTTTCCATGGCTGGCTTTATGTGATACATCACCATTGTCAACGGCTACTTTCGGTCATCTCTCGGGAAAATGATCCAATGCCCTGTCACGGCACGGCTAATCGTCTGGAGGCATCACCCTTGTCAATGGCTTCATCTTATCCTCTCAGTGAAAATGATCAATGCACCCTGTCACGGCACGGCTATTCATCTGTCGGTTCTCGATCATGCTGGAATAGGATTTACTATCCTTTTGCGTCTATCACTAACGCCCCGCAATCGCGAGTTTGGAGCTCGTCACAGTCATCCAATCATTGAATCCTACTCGGAATACCACAGACAAGGTTTAGACCTTCCGGATTCTCTTGAATGCCGCCATCATTCTAGCTTACGCCACGAAGATTCTGGTTAGGAGATCTAAGAGATACTCATTCAGTCGAAGGTAGAACGGAAGTGGTTGTCAGGCACGCGTTCATAGGGAATGATGATGATTGTCACATTCATCACATTCAGATTGAAGTACGAATGAATATCTTAGAAGCGAAATAAGATGAATTGAATAGAAAACAGTAGTACTTTGTAGAGGTCCTTTCTGGAGTTGAACGCCAGCTTTTGTGCCAGTTTGGGCGTTCAACTCTGGTTTTGGCTTCTTTTCTGGCGCTGGATGCCAGATTTGGGCAGAAAGCTGGCGTTGAATACCAGTTTACGTCATCTATTCTTGGCCAAAGTATGGACTATTATATATTTCTGGAAAGCCCTGGCTGTCTACTTTCCAACGCAATTGGAAGTGCGCCATTTCGAGTTCTGTAGCTCCAGAAAATCCACTTTGAGTTCAGGGAGGTCAGAATCCAACAGCATCAGCAGTCCTTCTTCAACCTCTGAATCTGATTTCTGCTCAAGTCCCTCAATTTCAGTCAGAAAATACCTGAAATCACAGAAAAACACACAAACTCATAGTAAAGTCCAGAAATGTGAATTTAACATAAAAACTAATAAAAACATCCCTAAAAGTAACTAGATCCTACTAAAAACATACTAAAAACAATGTCAAAAAGCGTATAAATTATCCGCTCATCACAACACCAAACTTAAATTGTTGCTTGTCCCCAAGCAACTGAAAACCAAATAGGATAAAAAGAAGAGAATATACTATAAATTCCAAACTATCAATGAAACAGAGCTTTAATCAAATGAGCGGGACTTATAGCTTTTTGCCTCTTGAATAATTTTGGCATCTCACTTTATCCATTGAGGTTCAGAATGATTGGCATCTATAGGAACTCAGATTTCAGATAATGTTAGTGATTCTCCTAGTTAAGTATGATGATTCTTGAACACAGCTATTTCATGAGTCTTGGCCGTGGCCCTAAGCACTTTGTTTTCCAGTATTACCACCGGATACATAAATGCCACAGACACATAATTGGGTGAACCTTTTCAGATTGTGACTCAGCTTTGCTAAAGTCCCCAATTAGAGGTGTCCAAGGTTCTTAAGCACACTCTTCTTTTGCTTTGGACCTTGACTTTAACCGCTCAGTCTCAAGTTTTCACTTGACACCTACACGCCACAAGCACATGGTTAGGGACAGCTTGGTTTAGCCGCTTAGACCAGGATTTTATTCCGTTAGGCCCTCCTATCCACTGATGCTCAAAGCCTTGGGATACTTTTTATTTGCCCTTGCCTTTTGGTTTTAAGGGTTATTGGCTTTTTGCTCTTGCCTCTTGGTTTTAAGAGCTTTTGGCTTTTTCTGCTTGCTTTTTCTCTTTCTTTCTATTTTTTTTTTCGCCTATATATATATATTTTTTTCTTTCTGCAAGCTTTGTTCTTTGCTGCTTTTTCTTGCTTCAAGAATCATTTTTATGATTTTTCAGATTATCAAATAACATGTCTCCTAGTCATCATTCTTTCAAGAGCCAACATATTTAACATTCTTAAACAACAACTTCAAAAGACATATGCACTGTTCAAGCATTCATTCAGAAATCAAGAAGCATTGTCACCACATCAATATAATTAAACTAAGTTCAAGGATAAATTCAAAACTCATGTACTTCTTGTTCTTTTGAATTGAAACATTTTTTATTTAAGAGAGGTGATGGATTCATAGGACATTCATAACTTTAAGACATAGTTACTAACTACTAATGATCATGTAATGAAGACACAAACATAGATAAGCACATAACATAGAAAACGAAAAACAGAAGAAATAAGAACAAGGAATGAGTCCACCTTAGTGATGGTGGCGTTTCCTTCTTGAGGAACCAATGATGTCCTTGAGCTCTTCTATGTCTCTTCCTTGTCTTTGTTGCTCCTCCCTCATTGCTTTTTGATCTTCTCTTATTTCATGAAGCATGATGGAGTGCTCTTGATGTTCCACCCTTAGTTGTCCCATATTAGAACTCAATTCTCCTAGGGAGGTGTTGATTTGCTCCCAATAGTTTTGTGGAGGAAAGTGCATTTGAGGCATCTCCGGGATCTCATGGTGATGAGCTTCATACGCCTCTTGAGCTCCATGAATGGGCTCTCTTGCTTGCTCCATCTTCTTCTTAGTGATGGGCTTGTCCTCTTTAATGAGGATATCTCCCTCTATGTCAATCCCAGCCGAATTGCATAGGTGGCAGATGAGGTGAAGAAAGGCTAACCTTGCCATAGTGGAGGACTTGTCAGCCACCTTGTAGAGTTCTTGAGGTATAATCTCATGAACTTCCACCTCTTCTCCAATCATGATGCTATGGATCATGATGGCCCGGTCTATAGTAACTTCAGACCGGTTGCTAGTGGGAATGATTGAGCATTGAATGAACTCCAACCATCCTCTAGCCACAGGCTTGAGGTCCAATCTTCTTAGTTGAACCGGCTTGCCTTTGGAGTCAATCTTCCATTGAGCTCCTTCTACACATATGTCCATAAGGACTTGGTCCAACCTTTGATCAAAGTTGACTCTCCTTGTGTAGGGGCGTGCGTTCCCTTCCATGTTTGGCAAGTTGAACGCCAACCTCACATTTTCCGGACTAAAATCCAAGTATTTCCCCCGAACCATTGTAACATAGTTCTTTGGATCCGGGTTCTTACTTTGATCATGGTTCTTGGTGATCCATGCATTAGCATAGAACTCTTGAACCATTAGGATACCGACTTGTTGGATGGGATTTGTTAGAACTTCCCAACCTCTTCTTTGAATTTCATGTCGGATCTCCGAATACTCATTTCTTTTGAGTTTGAAAGGGACCTCGGGGATCACCTTCTTCTTGGCCACAACATCATAGAAGTGGTCTTGATGGGCTTTGGAGATGAACCTTTCCATCTCCCATGACTCGGAGGTGGAAGCTTTTGTCTTCCCTTTCCCCTTTCTAGAGGATTCTTCGGTCTTAGGTGCCATCAATGGAAATGGAAAAACAAAAAGCTTATGCTTTTACCACACCAAACTTAGAATATTGCTCGCCCTCGAGCAAGAGAAGAAAGAATAGATGAAGAAGAAGAAGATATGGAGTAGAGGGGGAAGGTGTTGTGTTTCGGCCAAGAAGGGTATAGAGGGGTTGTATTGTGTGAATTTGAAGAGGAATGGAGGGCTTTATATAGGGATGGGAGGGGGGAAGGTTTCGGCCATATGGGTGGGTTTGGGTGGGAAATTGATTTTGAATTTTGAAGGTAGGTTGAGTTTATGAGGTAGGTTTATGGGGAAGAGTGGATGGATGTGAGTGGTGAAGAGGTGATGGGGAAGAGAGTTTGAGGTGATTGGTGAAGAATTTTTGGGGAAGAGTGTTTATGGGGTTGTGTGAAAGAGAGTGGTGAGAAGAAGTGAGTGGAGGTAGGTGGGGATCCTGTGGGGTCCACAGATCCTGAGGTGTTCAAGGATTTACATCCCTGCACCCATTAGGCATGTAAAAATTCCTTTGCACACAACTCTGGGCGTTCAGCGCCAGGTTGGTAGCCATTTTGGGCGTTCAACGCCCATTTGTGTGCCATTTCTGGCGTTGAACGCCAGAACCATGCTCTGTTCTGGCGCTGAACGCCAGACAGATGCTCCTCCAGGGTGTGATTTTTCTTCTGCTGTTTTTGATTCCGTTTTCAATTTTTATATTTATTTTGTGACTCCACATGATCATAAACCTACAAAGACATATAACTAAGAAAATTATAGTTAGATAAATAAAAATTGGATTGCCTCCCAACAAGCGCTTCTTTAATGTCAATAGCTTGACAGTGGGTTCTCATGGAGCCTCACAAATGTGCAGAGCTTTGTTGAGACTCTCCAACACCAAACTTAGAGTTTGTTTGTGGCCTCCCAACACTAAACTTAGAGTTTGACTGTGGGGGCTCTGGTTGACTCTGCTTTGAGAGAAGCTTTTTCTGCTTCCTCTCCATGGTTGCAGAGGGAGATCCTTGAGTTTTAAACACAAGGGAGTCCTCATTCCATTGAAGGACTATTTCACCTCTGTCAACATCAATCACAGCTCTTGCTGTGGCCAGGAAAGGTCTTCCTAGGATGATGGATTCATCCTCTTCCTTTCCAGTATCCAGGACTATGAAATCAGCAGGGATGTAAAGTCCTTCAACCTTTACTAACATATTCTCTACTTGTCCATATGCCTGTTTTCTTGAACTGTCTGCCATCTCTAATGAGATTTTAGTAGCTTGCACCCCATAGATTCCTAGTTTCTCTATTACAGAGAGGGGCATGAGGTTTATTCCTGAACCAAGGTCACACAGAGCCTTAAAGATCATGGTGCCTATGGTACAAGGTATTATGAAATTTCCAGGATCCTGTCTCTTCTGAGGCAATGTCAGTTGATCCAGATCACTTAGTTCATTGATGAACAAGGGAGGTTCAACTTCCCAAGTATCAATGCCAAATAATTTGGCATTCAGCTTCATGATTGCACCAAGAAACTTGGCAGTTTGCTCTTCAGTAACATCCTCATTCTCTTCAGAAGAGGAATACTCATCAGAGCTCATGAAGGGCATAAGGAGGTTCAATGGAATCTCTATGGTCTCTAGATGAGCCTCAGAGTCCTTTGGTTCCTCAGAGGGAAGCTCCTTATTGGTCACTGGACGTCCCAGGAGGTCTTCCTCCTTGGGATTTACGTCCTCCTCTCCTTCTTTGGGTTCGGCCATGGTGCTTAAGTCAATGGCCTTGCACTCTCCTTTTGGGTTCTCTTCTGTATTGCTTGGGAGAGTACTAGGAGGGATTTCAGTGATCCTCTTACTCAGCTGGCCCACTTGTGCTTCCAAATTTCTAATGGAAGACCTTGCTTCATTCATGAAACTTACAGTTGCCTTGGACAGATCAGAGACTAAGTTTGCTAAATTAGAAGTATTTTGTTCAGAGTTCTCTGTCTGTTGCTGAGTGGATGATGAAAAAGGTTTATTATTGCTAAACCTGTTTCTTCCACCATTATTAAAGCCTTGTTGAGGCTTTTGATCCTTCCATGAGAAATTTGGATGATTTCTCCATGATGAGTTATAGGTGTTTCCATAAGGTTCACCTAAATAATTTACCTCTGCTATTGCAGGGTTTTCAGGATCATAAGCTTCTTCTTCAGAAGATGCCTTTTTAGTACTGTTGGATGCAGCTTGCATTCCATGCAGACTCTGAGAAATCATATTGACTTGCTGAGTCAATATTTTATTCTGAGCCAATATGGCATTCAGAGTATCAACTTCAAGAACTCCCTTCTTCATAGGCGTCCCATTGCTCACAGGATTCCTTTCAGAAGTGTACATGAACTGGTTGTTAGCAACCATGTCAATGAGTTCTTGAGCTTCTGCAGGCGTTTTCTTTAGGTGAATGGATCCACCTGCAGAAGTGTCCAGTGACATCTTTGATAGCTCAGATAAACCATCATAGAATATATCCAGGATGGTCCATTCTGGAAGCATGTCAGAAGAACACTTTTTGGTCAACTGTTTGTATCTTTCCCAAGCTTCATAGAGAGATTCACCTTCTTTCTGTCTGAAGGTTTGAACATCAGCTCTAAACTTGCTCAGCTTTTGAGGAGGAAAATACTTGGCTAAGAAAGCCGTGACCAGCTTATCCCAAGAGTTCAGGCTGTCTTTGGGTTGAGAATCCAACCATAATCTAGCTCTGTCTCTTACAGCAAAAGGGAAAAGCATGAGCCTGTAGACTTCAGGATCTACTCCATTAGTCTTAACAGTATCACATATCTACAAGAATTCAGTTAAGAACTGAAAAGGATCTTCAGATGGAAGTCCATGAAACTTGCAGTTCTGCTGCATCAGAGAAACTAATTGAGGTTTCAGCTCAAAGTTGTTTGCTCCAATGGCAGGAATGGAGATGCTTCTTCCATGTAAATTGGAATTAAGTGTAGTAAAGTCACCAAGCATCTTCCTTACATTATTATTATTTTCGGCTGCCATCTCCTCTTCCTGTTCGAAAATTTCTGAAAGGTTATCTCTGGATTGTTGTATTTTAGCTTCTCTTAGTTTCCTTTTCAGAGTCCTTTCAGGTTCTGGATTTGCTTCCACAAGAATGTTCTTATCCTTGCTCCTGCTCATATGACAAAGAAGAGGGCACAGAAAAATAATAATAATAATAGAGATCCTTTATACCACAGTATAGGGATCCCTGTGTGAGTGGAAGAAAAGAGGGAGATAAAGAATGTAATGTAATGGAAGAAACACAACTATGAGGAGGGTAGAGATGTGAGATGAGATGTTAGTAGATGAATAAATAAATAGAATAAGATGGGAGAGGGAGAATTTTCGAAAATAATTTTTGAAAAAGGGTTAGTGATTTTCGAAAATGGTTTTTGAAAAATGTTAGTATTTTTCGAAAATTTTTTTAAAATCAAAAATAAAAATAAGAATAATTAGTTAATTAAAAAGAAATTTTTGAAAAAGATGGAAGATATTTTCGAAAATTAGAGAGAGAGAGTTAGTTAGGTAGTTTTGAAAAAGTTAAGAAACAAACAAAAAGTTAGTTAGTTAGTTGAAACAAATTTTGAAAAGATAAGAAGTTAGGAGGTTAGAAAAGATATTTTGAAACCAACTTTTTGAAAAAGGTAAGATAAGAAGATATTTTAGAAATTAGTTTTGAAAAAGATTTGATTTTTAAAATCTCAATTAATGACTTGATTCATAAGAAATCACAAGATATGATTCTAGAACTTAAAGTTTGAATCTTTCTTAACAAGCAAATAACAAACTTCAAATTTTTGAATCAAAACATTAATTGATTATGTTATTTTCGAAAATTTTATATAAAAATAAGAAAAAGATTTTTGAAAAAGATTTGATTTTTGAAAAAGATTTTGAAAAAGATAAGATTTTCAAATTGAAAATTTGATTTGACTCATAAGAAACAACTTGATTTTAAAAATTTTTGTAAAAGTCAACTCAAATTTTCGAATTTGATGAGAGAAAAAGGGAAAGATATTTTTTTTGTTTTTTGAATTTTTATGATGAGAGAGGAAAACAGGAAAAATGATGCAATGCATGAAAGTTATGGATCAAAACAATGAATCCATGCAAGAATGCTATGAATGTCAAGATGAACACCAAGAACACTTTGAATGTCAAGATGAACATTATAGACACAATTTTGAAAAGTTTTTAATGCAAAGAAAACATGCAAGACACCAAACTTAGAATTCTTTAATGCTTACGCACTAAGAATTCAAGAATGCATATGAAAAACACCATACAACACAAAACAAAAAATTATCAAGATCAAACAAGAAGACTTACCAAGAACAACTTGAAGATCATGAAGAACACTATGAATGTATGAAATTTTCGAAAAATGCAAGATGCACATGCAAATGACACCAAACTTATGACATGACTCATGACTCAAACAAGAAACACAAAAAATGTTTTTGATTTTTATGATTTTCTAATTTTTTTGGATTTTTTCGAAAATTATATGAAAAAGAAAAAATAAGGATTCCAAAATTTTTAACATGAATTCCAGGAATCTTACATTCTTAGTCTAAAGCTTCAGTCCAGGAATTAGACATGGCTCACTAGCCAGCCAAGCTTTCAATGAAAGCTCCGGTCCAAAACACTAGACATGGCCAATGGCCAGCCAAGCTTCAGCAGGTGAATCAGGAAAAGCAGCAGGTGGATTAGCAACAACTAGCTTGCTCTTGATAACAAATTGCTGCCTCAGTCCAAATAAATTTAGACATGGCTTTACAGCCAGCCAGGCTTCACATGCTTCATGAAACACTAGAATTCATTCTTAAAAATTTTGAATAAAATTTTTGAAAACATTTTTATATTATTTTTTTTTTTGAAAACAAAGGAGAAAATTTTGAAATATTTTTGAAAATTTTTTTTAAAAGAAAACAAAAAGAAAATTACTTAATCTGAGCAACAAGATGAACCGTCAGTTGTCCAAACTCGAACAATCCCTGGCAACGGCGCCAAAAACTTGGTACGCGGAATTGTGATTACACTTTAATTATGTAAAATTCATCGCTCTTTCTTTCCCTGGTAATGGCGCCAAAAAACATGATGCCAAGACCATGGTTCACAACTCCGTGTAACTGACCAGCAAGTGCACTGGGTCGTCCAAGTAATACCTTACGTAAGTAAGGGTCAAATCCCACGGAGATTGTTGGTATGAAGCAAGCTATGGTCACCTTGCAAATCTCAGTTAGGCAGATATAAATTGATAATGGTGTTTTCGAATAATAATTAATAGAATAGGGATAGAAATACTTATGTAATTCATTGGTGAGAATTTCAGATAAGGGAATGGAGATGCTTTCGTTCCTCTGAACCTCTGCTTTCCTGCTATCTTCATCCAGTCAGTCTTACTCCTTTCCATGGCTGGCTTTATGTGATACATCACCATTGTCAACGGCTACTTTCGGCCATCTCTCGGGAAAATGATCCAATGCCCTGTCACGGCACGGCTAATCGTCTGGAGGCATCACCCTTGTCAATGACTTCATCTTATCCTCTTAGTGAAAATGATCAACGCACCCTGTCACGGCACGGCTATTCATCTGTCGGTTCTCGATCTTGCTGGAATAGGATTTACTATCCTTTTGCGTCTGTCACTAACGCCCCGCAATCGCGAGTTTGGAGCTCGTCACAGTCATCCAATCATTGAATCCTACTCGGAATACCACAGACAAGGTTTAGACCTTCCGGATTCTCTTGAATGCCGCCATCATTCTAGCTTACGCCACGAAGATTCTGGTTAGGAGATCTAAGAGATACTCATTCAGTCGAAGGTAGAACGGAAGTGGTTGTCAGGCACGCGTTCATAGGGAATGATGATGATTGTCACATTCATCACATTCAGATTGAAGTACGAATGAATATCTTAGAAGCGAAATAAGATGAATTGAATAGAAAACAGTAGTACTTTGCATTAATCTTTGAGGAACAGCAGAGCTCCACACCTTAATCTATGGAGTGTAGAAACTCTACCGTTGAAAATACATAAGTGAAAGGTCCAGGCATGGCCGAGATGGCCAGCCCCTTAAAACGTGATCACAGGATCAAAATACAATCCAGGATCTCAAATACAATAGTGAAATGTCCTATTTATAATAAACTAGCTACTAGGGTTTACAGAAGTAAGTAATTGATGCATAAATCCACTTCCGGGGCCCACTTGGTGTGTGCTTGGGCTGAGCTTGAGTGTTGCACATGTAGAGGTCCTTTCTGGAGTTGAACGCCAGCTTTTGTGCCAGTTTGGGCGTTCAACTCTGGTTTTGGCTCCTTTTCTGGCGCTGGACGCCAGATTTGGGCAGAAAGCTGGCGTTGAACGCCAATTTATGTCGTCTATTCTTGGCCAAAGTATGGACTATTATATATTTCTGGAAAGCTCTGGATGTCTACTTTTCAACGCAATTGGAAGCGCGCCATTTCGAGTTTTGTAGCTCCATAAAATCCACTTTGAGTGCTGGGAGGTCAGAATCCAACAGCATCAGCAGTCCTTCTTCAACCTCTGAATCTGATTTCTGCTCAAGTCCCTCAATTTCAGTCAGAAAATACCTGAAATCATAGAAAAATACACAAACTCATAGTAAAGTCCAGAAATGTGAATTTAACATAAAAACTAATGAAAACATCCCTAAAAGTAACTAGATCCTACTAAAAACATACTAAAAACAATGTCAAAAAGCGTATAAATTATCCGCTCATCAATACCCCTGTGAGTTTTTTAACATGTACGCACGCACAGCCTTGTGCGTATGCACACACAGGGGAAGGCTTGCTGTTGAGAGTGCTAGCATGACCCGTGCGCACACACAACCAACAAGGTTTTGCAAGCTGTGCGCACGCACAGCCCCGTGCGCATGCACACGTTGGAAGGTGCATTTTGTTGAGGGCGTTCGCACGCCTTGTGCGAGCGAACAGAATTGGAAATTTTTACACTTGTGCATACGCACACCTCTATGCGTACCCACACATTTTGTAAATCTTCCTGGGCGTGTGCACGCACACCCTTGTGCGTATGCACATGCCCTGTTTTTCAACTAAATTCTTTTTTTTAATTTGGTTATACCTTGAAAAGTTAGAGAACAGAGGCTTAGGTTTTTGGTGTATTGAGGATGGGTTTGGTGGAGTGAGAAGGGAGAAAGATATATGAATTGAGAACTGATAAACTAATGAGTTCAGAAAAGAAATTATGAATTGACAGTGGTGGAGATGAGTCGAGGAATCGGAGTTTGAAATGATGAATTATTGATATAATAAAATAATAAATTTTTGAAAACCACTGTTGTAACATTTTTTTAAATTGATATTGTTGAGACGCTATGCGCCCGGCAGGGAGGGCGGTTGGATCCCGCTTGTCGAGGTAGCGGCAGCGGTGTAAGGGCGGTGGTTCATTCCGCTTGAGATGTGAGGTTTGTGACAAGAGTATCCCGCTCGTATCCCTTCGGATTATTAGAGTGTGTAGGCACAAAATCCTGGACAGTGTTTCGAGCATCATATCTCGGGGGTTCCCATTATGATTCCGAAGGGCGACATCTCCATGGAGATGTGTCAGGTTGGCCGTTGAACCGACAATGTGATATCACAGCCAGTAGGACAGGCATTCATCATATGCATCTTCTATCTGTTTGTATGCTTTATCGACTTGAAATTGTTTGCCTAATTGTATAAAATGCCTAATTGCCTATTTGAATTACTTAATGTATATGCCTATACTTGTGTTTTACTAGCATTGTAATTAATTGTGTTTTCTACTGGGATTTAGGAGGTTCGGAAGGCGATGGCAATGGGATTGCATGGAGGATAGGTGGGTGAAGGCTGTGGGACAGCGGAGAACTATTAGATTAGAAAATCTCCTAAGTTAGATTACCTCTTTTAAATATGTTAAGGTTTTAAGTTATGCTTTACTATTTTAGTTATGCTTTAAGATGAATCTTGTGATGGATATGAAATTCTAGGATTGCCTCTTGCGTCCTGGAGTCTTATTTCTTACATCACTGGGCACTGTTACCATACTGAGAACCTTCGGTTCTCATACCATATTCTGTTGTTATTTTTCAGATGCAGGTCGCAACCCACCTCGGTAAGTTGCTTCGATGGTGACAGAGCGAAGGATCCTGGATATATTTTGGAGTCTTTTTACTTTTTTTTTTATATCTCTCACTTTTGTATTTATTTTTGCCTAGAGGCTTACTTTGAGGAAAAAACTTGTATAAGCTGTTTTAACTTTCAGATTTCTGTATTGTCTGTATATAGCTATCCCGCTTAAACTCTGCGAGCCGTGGCTAGATCTTTATACTATTATACTCTAATATTTTGTTATATTATATCTATATCTTGTGCGTTAAGTTTGTAGCTTCATGTGTACGTTTTGCGCTTTTCAAATCCTATTTTTGAGCTGTATCCTTCATCGGGCTTCTAGAATATATTATTTCTTCTAGATATAAATATGTATAAGCCTTATAATTGTTGTAACCTTTGATTAACCTTTACTTTACAACACGAGGTAAGGCTTAGGATAATTAGGGTGTTACATTTTTTCTCTGCTAAGTTAACTCCTTCTCGAAGCTTACCCCTCTCCCTATGATTAGAACTAAGTTTCAAGGTCTTAGAGAGTAAAAATAGAGGTTTATAGGTTCAAAATCATGTTTAAATCATAAAACTCAAGTTGCTGAAAAATAGGCCCCCACATACGCAAACGATGTCCCGCGTACGCAGAAGTGTTATTTTTTACAACTTGCGTACGCAACCTTTGCTCGCGTATGTGAGTTTCCTTGGTTGAATGGTTTGCTCGCACCGTGTGCATGTGCCCGCGTACACGAACGCATAAATTTTTACCTCTTGCATACGCGAGACACCAAACCCGAATAGAATGCCCGCGCCGCGTGTGTGTCTCACATATGCGAGTTCTGCATGAGGCTAAAATTGGTTAAGTGATGCAGAATTCACCTTTACAAACTTCGGACGTGCATAACTTTTCCGTTAGAAATCATATTTTTATCGGTTCTTCGAACGGCGTGAACTTCACGGATCCAATTTTCATATAAAACAAGTTTGAGGAAAATCGAAGGTTTCGGAAGCCAAGTTATAGCTCGTCGAAGTTCGGCCAAAAATTCAGTTTTTCACAAAATTTCTCCAACCTCTATTTTACCAATCCATAACTCATTTCTAACATTCCAAGTTTACAAACAATATCAAAACATACCAAATCCTACCTCATTATCCCACATTCATATTATGACATCCTTATATACAAATTCATAAAAGTCCATCAAGTTTGTCAAATTCAATCCCAAGAATTTCATAATCAACACAACCTTATATTCAAACATTAACATATTACCATTATTTATTCAATTCATTATTTTATCAATCATCAACCATAAGCATCAACCATCAATCCAATTCTCATACTAATCCAACATTTCTCATCAATTCTACTACACATTCAACATAATCATACCTTCCAACCTATCCTACGGTCACCATGCCTAAGTTTTCACAAAATATTATATATTACGTATGAGAAATCAAAACCATACCATGGACGATTTCTTGCAAAATCCAAAGCTACCTCATGGTCAATGTTCCTCAAGAGTCCACAGTGCCAAAGCCTCTCCAAATAGAATTTCAGCCACCAAGGTCTAACAATCAAGCTTCCAACATCATCAATATACTCCAATTCAACATTATTCAAGGGTTTGTGATTTGGAATTGTTCTTCCCCCTTTTACTTCCAAGTTCAACGTGAATGGCATGAGAAAGAAGGGAAGAGCTGGGCTCATTAACTTAAGTGGCATTTTAGTTGGGCCCGTTCCGCCCAATTTTAAGTCAAATGCTTTAAAATTAGTGTCAAAATTCATATTTTAGTTAATTCTACTTCATTAAATTATAAAATTTTATTTTCTAATTTCTTTTATTGATAATTAATTTATTGGCTAATTATTCGTTAATTATGCTGGATTTACACAGCACAAAACAGAAATTCAAATCGGAACTGAACTCCAAGATAGAGAAATTGATGAGCGGATAATTTATACGCTTTTTGACATTGTTTTTAGTATGTTTTTAGTAGGATCTAGTTACTTTTAGGGATGTTTTCATTAGTTTTTATGTTAAATTCACATTTCTAGACTTTGCTATGAGTTTGTGTGTTTTTCTGTGATTTCAGGTATTTTCTGGCTGAAATTGAGGGACTTGAGCAGAAATCAGATTCAGAGGTTGAAGAAGGACTGCTGATGCTGTTGGATTCTGACCTCCCTGTACTCAAAATGGATTTTCAGGAGCTACAGAACTCGAAATGGCACGCTTTTAATTGCGTTGGAAAGTAGACATCCAGGGCTTTCCAGAAATATATAATAGTTCATACTTTGGCCAAGAATAGATGATGTAAACTGGCGTTCAACGCCAGCTTTCTGCCCAAATCTGGCGTCCAGCGCCAGAAAAGGAGCCAAAACCAGAGTTGAACGCCCAAACTGGCACAAAAGCTGGCGTTCAACTCCAAGAAGGACCTCTACACGTGCAACACTCAAGCTCAGCCCAAGCACACACCAAGTGGGCCCCGGAAGTGGATTTATGCATCAATTACTTACTCATGTGAACCCTAGTAGCTAGTTTATTATAAATAGGACCTTTCACTATTGTATTAGACGTCTTTTTGACCATCTTTGAACGCATAGTTCTTAGACCATGGGGGCTGGCCTCTCGGTCATGCCTGGACCTTTCACTTATGTATTTTCAACGGTAGAGTTTCTACACTCCATAGATTAAGGTGTGGAGCTCTGCTGTTCCTCAAAGATTAATGCAAAGTACTACTGTTTTCTATTCAATTCATCTTATTTCGCTTCTAAGATATTCATTCGTACTTCAATCTGAATGTGATGAACATGACAATCATCATCATTCCCTATGAACGCGTGCTTGATAACCACTTCCGTTCTACCTTTGACTGAATGAGTATCTCTTAGATCTCTTAATCAGAATCTTCGTGGCGTAAGCTAGAATGATGGCGGCATTCAAGAGAATCCGGAAAGTCTAAACCTTGTCTGTGGTATTCCGAGTAGGATTCAATGAATGAATGACTGTGACGAGCTCCAAACTCGCGATTGCGGGGCGTTAGTGACAGACGCAAAAGGATAGTAAATCCTATTCCAGCATGATCGAGAACCGACAAATGAATAGCCGTGCCATGACAGGGTGCGTTGACCATTTTCACTGAGAGGATAAGATGAAGCCATTGATAAGAGTGATGCCTCCAGACGATTAGCCGTGCCGTGACAGGGCATTTGATCATTTTCCCGAGAGATGACCGAATGTAGCCATTGACAATGGTGATGTATCACATAAAGCCAGCCATGGAAAGGAGTAAGACTGATTGGATGAAGATAGCAGGAAAGCAGAAGTTCAAAGGAACGAAAGCATCTCCATTCGCTTATCTGAAATTCTCACCAACGAATTACATAAGTATTTCTATCCCTATTCTATTAATTATTATTCGAAAACACCATTATCAATTTATATCTGCCTAACTGAGATTTGCAAGGTGACCATAGCTTGCTTCATACTAACAATCTCCGTGGGATTCGACCCTAACTCACGTAAGGTATTACTTGGACGACCCAGTGCACTTGCTGGTCAGTTACACGGAGTTGTGAACCATGGTTTTGGCATCATATTTTTGGCGCCATTTCCAGGGAAAGAAAGAGCAATGAACTCTACATAATTAAAGTGTAATCACGATTCCGCGTACCAAGTTTTTGGCGTCGTTGCCGGGGATTGTTTGAGTTTGGACAACTGACGGTTCATCTTGTTGCTCAGATTAGGTAATTTTCTTTTTGTTTTCTTTTCAAAAAATTTTCAAAAATCTTTCAAAAAAAAAATTTTCTCACCTGTTTTCGAAAAAATTTTAGATTCAAAATTTTTAAGAATGATTTCTAGTGTTTCATGAAGCATGTGAAGCCTGGCTGGCTGTAAAGCCATGTCTAAATTTATTTGGATTGAGGCAGCAATTTGTTATCAAGAGCAAGCTAGTTGTTGTTAATCCACCTGCTGCTGTTCCTGATTTACATGCTAAAGCTTGGCTGGCCATTGGCCATGTCTAGTGTTTTGGACCGGAGCTTTCATTGAAAGCTTGGCTGGCTAGTGAGCCATGTCTAATTCCTGGACTGAAGCTTTAGACTAACAATGCAAGATTCCTGGAATTCATATTAAAAATTTTGGAATCCTTATTTTCTTTTTTTAATTAATTTTCGAAAAATACAAAAAAAATTAGAAATTCAAAAAAATCAATAATATTTTTGTGTTCTTGTTTGAGTCTTGAGTCATGTTATAAGTTTGGTGTCAATTGCAAGTGCATCTTGCATTTTTCGAAAATTTTCATGCATTCATAGTGTTCTTCATGATCTTCAAGTTGTTCTTGGTGAGTCTTCTTGTTTGATCTTGATGATTTTTTGTTTTGTGTTGTATGTTGTTTTTCATATGCATTCGTGAATTCTTAGTGTCTAAGCATTAAAGAATTCTAAGTTTGGTGTCTTGCATGTCTTCTTTGCATTAAAAATTTTTCAAAATATGTTCTTGATGTTCATCATGACATTCAAAGTGTTCTTGGTGTTCATCTTGACATTCATAGTATTCTTGCATACATCACATGTTTTGATCTAAAATTTTCATGCATTGCATCATTTTTCTTGTTTTTCCCTCTCATCATAAAAATTCAAAAATCAAAAAAATATTTTTCCCTTTTTCTCCTCATCAAATTCAAAAATTTGAATTGACTTTTTCAAAATTTTTAAAATTTAGTTGTTTCTTATGAGTTCAATCAAATTTTCAATTTGAAAATCTTATCTTTTTCAAAATCTTTTTCCAAAAATCATACCTTTTTCATTATTTTCGAAAAATTCAAAAATCTTTTTCAAAATATTTTTCAAAAATCTTTTTCGTATCTTTATCAAAATTCTCGAAAATAATATTAACAATTAATGTTTTGATTCAAAAATTTCAAGTTTGTTACTTGCTTGTTAAGAAAGATTCAAACTTTAAGTTCTAGAATCATATCTTGTGATTTCTTGTGAATCAAGTCATTAATTGTGATTTTAAAAATCATTTCTATCATATCTTTTCAAAAATATCTTCTTATCTTATCTTTTTCAAAAAAAAAATTTGATTTCAAAATATCTTCTCTAACTTCCCAACCCCTTATCTTTTCAAAATTGATTTTTGTTTCAACTAACTAACTAACTTTTTGTTTGTTTCTTACCTTTTTCAAAACTACCTAACTAACTCTCTCTCTCTCTAATTTTCGAAAATATCTTCCCTCTTTTTCAAAAATTTCTTTTTAATTAACTAATTATTTTTATTTTTGATTTCAAAATTTTTCGAAAATTACTAACCTTTTTCAAAAACTATTTTCGAAAATCACTAACCCTTTTTCAAAAATTATTTTCGAAAATTCTCCCTCTCCCATCTTATTCTATTTATTTATTCATCTACTAACATCTCATCTCACATCTATACCCTCCTCACAGTTGTGTTTCTTCCATTACATTACATTCTTTGTCTCCCTCTTTTCTTCCACTCACAAAGGGATCCCTATACTGCGGTATAAAGAAACTCTATTATTATTATTTTTTCTGTGCCCTCTTCTTTGTCATATGAGCAGGAGCAAGGACAAGAATATTCTTGTTGAAGCAGATCCGGAACCTGAAAGGACTCTGAAGAGAAAATTAAGAGAAGCTAAATTACAACAATCCAGAGAGAACCTTTCAGAAATTTTTGAACAGGAAGAGGAGATGGCAGCCGAAAATAATAATAATGCAAGGAGGATGCTTGGTGACTTTACTGCACTAAATTCCAATTTACATGGAAGAAGCATCTCCATTCCTTCCATTGGAGCAAACAATTTTGAGCTGAAACCTCAGCTAGTTTCTATGATGCAGCAGAACTGCAAGTTTCATGGACTTCCATCCGAAGATCCCTTTCAGTTCTTAACTGAATTCTTGTAGATCTGTGATACTGTTAAGACTAACGGAGTAGATCCTGAAGTCTACAGGCTCATGCTTTTCCCATTTGCTGTAAGAGACAGAGCTAGAATATGGTTGGACTCTCAACCTAAGGATAGCCTGAACTCTTGGGATAAGCTGGTCAAGGCTTTCCTAGCCAAGTTCTTTCCTCCTCAAAAGCTGAGCAAGCTTAGAGTGGATGTTCAAACCTTTATACAAAAAGAAGGTGAATCCCTCTATGAAGCTTAGGAGAGATACAAAGGACTGACCAAAAAGTGTCCTTCTGACATGCTTTCAGAATGGACCATCCTGGATATATTCTATGATGGTCTGTCTGAGTTATCTAAGATGTCATTGGATACCTCTGTAGGTGGATCCATTCACCTAAAGAAAACGCCTGCAGAAGCTCAAGAACTCATTGACATGGTTGCAAATAACCAGTTCATGTACACTTCTGAAAGAAATCCTGTGAATAATGGGACGCCTATGAAGAAGGGAGTTCTTGAAATTGATACTCTGAATGCCATATTGGCTCAGAATAAAATATTGACTCAGCAAGTCAATATGATTTCTCAGAGTCTGAATGGAATGCAAGCTGCATCCAACAGTACTCAAGAGGCATCTTCTGAAGAAGAAGCTTATGATCCTGAGAACCCTGCAATAGCAGAGGTGAATTACTTAGGTGAACCTTATGGAAACACCTATAACTCATCATGGATAAATCATCCAAATTTCTCATGGAAGGATCAAAAGCCTCAACAAGGCTTTAATAATGGTGGAAGAAACAGGTTTAACAATAATAAACCTTTTCCATCATCCACTCAACAACAGACAGAGAACTCTGAACAAAATACTTCTAATTTAGCAAACTTAGTCTCTAATCTATCTAAGGCCACTGTAAGTTTCATGAATAAAACAAGGTCTTCCATTAGAAATTTGGAAGCACAAGTGGGCCAGGTGAGTAAGAGGATCACTGAAATCCCTCCTAGTACTCTCCCAAGCAATACAGAAGAGAACCCAAAAGGAGAGTGCAAGGCCATTGACATAAGCACCATGGCCGAACCCAAAGAGGGAGAGGAGGACGTGAATCCCAAGGAGGAAGACCTCCTGGGATGTCCAGTGATCAATAAGGAGCTTCCCTCTGAGGAACCAAAGGACTCTGAGGCTCATCTAGAGACCATAGAGATTCCATTGAACCTTCTTATGCCCTTCATGAGCTCTGATGAGTATTCCTCTTCTGAAGAGAATGAGGATGTTACTGAAGAGCAAACTGCCAAGTTTCTTGGTGCAATCATGAAGCTGAATGCCAAATTATTTGGCATTGATACTTGGGAAGTTGAACTTCCCTTGTTCATCAATGAACTAAGTGATCTGGATCAACTGACATTGCCTCAGAAGAGACAGGATCCTGGAAAGTTCATAATACCCTGTACCATAGGCACCATGATCTTTAAGGCTCTGTGTGACCTTGGTTCAGGAATAAACCTCATGCCCCTCTCTGTAATAGAGAAACTGGGAATCTATGGGGTGCAAGCTGCTAAAATCTCATTAGAGATGGCAGACAATTCAAGAAAACAGGCTTATGGACAAGTAGAGGACGTGTTAGTAAAGGTTGAGGGCCTTTACATCCCTGCTGATTTCATAGTCCTGGATACTGGAAAGGAAGAGGATGAATCCATCATCCTAGGAAGACCTTTCCTAGCCACAGCAAGAGCTGTGATTGATGTGGACAGAGGAGAATTAGTCCTTCAATTGAATAAGGACAACCTTGTGTTTACAACTCAAGGATCCCTCTCTGCATCCATGGAGAGGAAGCAGAAAAAGCTTCTCTCAAAGCAGAGTCAACCAAAGCCCCCACAATCAAACTCTAAGTTTGGTGTTGAGAGGCCACAACCAAATTCTAAGTTTGGTGTTGAACTCCCATATCCAAGCTCTAAGTTTGGTGTTGGGGAGTCTCAACAAAGCTCTGCACACCTGTGAGGCTCCATGAAGAGCCCACTGTCAAGTTATTGACATTAAAGAAGCGCTTGTTGGGAGGCAACCCAATGTTTATTTATCTAATTTTTATTTTCATTGTTTTTTCATGTCTTTATAGGTTCATGATCATGTGGAGTCACAAAATAAATAGAAAAATTGAAAACAGAATCAAAAACAGCAGAAGAAAAATCACACCCTGGAGGAGCATCTGTCTGGCGTTCAGCGCCAGAACAGAGCATGGTTCTGGCGCTGAACGCCCAAAATGGGCAGCATCCTGGCGCTGAACGCCCAGAACAAGCATGGTTCTGGCATTCAACGCCAGAAGTGGTAACAAATGGGCGTTGAACGCCCAAAATGGGCACCAACCTGGCGCTGAACGCCCAGAGTTGTGTGCACATGCCTAAATTGATGCAGGGATGTAAATGCCTTGACACCTCAGGATCTGTGGACCCCACAGAATTCCCACCTACCTCATCATCTCTCTTTCCATTCATGATCATCCCTTCTGTTTTCCATTTACCACTCACATCCATACACCCACTACCTTCAAAATTCAACATCTCTCTCCCACCCAATCCCACCCATATGGCCGAATACACACTCCCATCCATCTCCTCCATATCTTCTTCTTCTTCTTCTTCTATTCTTTCTTCTTTTGCTCGAGGGCGAGCAACATTCTAAGTTTGGTGTGGTAAAAGCATAGCTTTTTTGTTTTTTTCCATAACCATTGATGGCACCTAAGGCCAGAGAAACCTCTAGAAAGAGGAAAGGGAAGACAGAAGCTTCCATCAAGGGTCTATAGCTCAGTGGTAGAACATTTGACTGCAAATCAAGAGATCCCTGAGATACCTCAGGGGATACATTTTCTTCCACACAATTATTGGAAGCAACTAAGGGTGGAACATCAAGAGCACTCCATCATCCTTCATGAAATCATAGAAGATCTAAAAAGCAATGAGGGAGGAGCAACAAAGACAAGGAAGAGACATAGAAGAGCTCAAGGACATCATTGGTTCCTCAAGAAGGAAACGCCACCATCACTAAGGTGGATTCATTCCTTGTTCTTATTTCTTCTGTTTTTCATTTTCTATGTTGTGTGCTTATTTGTGTTTGTGTCTTCATTACATGATCATTAGTAGTTAGTAACTATGTCCTAAAGTTATGAATGTCCTATGAATCCATCACTTCTCTTAAATAAAAAATTGTTTTAATTCAAAAAGAACAAGAAGTACATGAGTTTCGAATTTATCCTTGAACTTAGTTTAATTATATTGATGCGGTGACAATGCTTCTTGTTTTCTGAATGTATGCTTGAACAGTGCATATGTCTTTTGAAGTTGTTGTTTAAGAATGTTAAATATGTTGGCTCTTGAAAGAATGATGACTAGGAGACATGTTATTTGATAATCTGAAAAATCATAAAAATGATTCTTGAAGTAAGAAAAAGCAGCAAAGAACAAAGCTTGCAGAAAAAAAAATAGGCAAAAAAAAAATATAGAAAGAAAAAGAAAAAGCAAGTAGAAAAAGCCAATAACCCTTAAAACCAAAAGGCAAGGACAAATAAAAAGGATCCCAAGGCTTTGAGCATCAGTGGATAGGAGGGCCTAAAGGAATAAAATCCTGGTCTAAGCGGCTAAACCAAGCTGTCCCTAACCATGTGCTTGTGGCGTGTAGGTGTCAAGTGAAAACTTGAGACTGAGCGGTTAAAGTCAAGGTCCAAAGCAAAAAAAAAAGTGTGCTTAAGAACCCTGGACACCTCTGATTGGGGACTTTAGCAAAGTTGAGTCACAATCTGAAAAGGTTCACCCAAATTATGTGTCTGTGGCATTTATGTATCCGGTGGTAATACTGGAAAACAAAGTGCTTAGGGCCACGACCAAAACTCATAAAGAAGCTGTGTTCAAGAATGATCATACTGAACTAGGAGAATCAATAATACTATCTGAACTCTGAGTTCCTATAGATGCCAATCATTCTGAACCTCAATGGATAGAGTGAGATGCCAAAACTATTCAAGAGGCAAAAAGCTATAAGTCCCGCTCATATGATTGGAGCTATGTTTCATTGATAGTTTGGAATTTATAGTATATTCTCTTCTTTTTATCCTAATTAATTTTCAGTTGCTTGGGGACAAGCAACAATTTAAATTTGGTGTTGTGATGAGCGGATAATTTATACGCTTTTTGACATTGTTTTTAGTATATTTTTAGTAGGATCTAGTTACTTTTAGGGATGTTTTCATTAGTTTTTATGTTAAATTCACATTTCTGGACTTTACTATGAGTTTGTGTGTTTTTCTGTGATTTCAGGTATTTTCTGGCTGAAATTGAGGGACTTGAGCAGAAATCAGATTCAGAGGTTGAAGAAGGACTGCTGATGCTGTTGGATTCTGACCTCCCTGCACTCAAAGTGGATTTTCTGGAGCTACAGAACTCGAAATGACGCGCTTCCAATTGCGTTGGAAAGTAGACATCCAGGGCTTTCCATCAATATATAATAGTCCATACTGTGGCCAAGAATATACGACGTAAACTGGCGTTCAACGCCAGCTTTCTGCCCAAATCTGGCGTCCAGCGCCAGAAAAGGAGCCAAAACCAGAGTTGAACGCCCAAACTGGCACAAAAGCTGGCGTTCAACTCCAAGAAGGACCTCTACACGTACAACACTCAAGCTCAGCCCAAGCACACACCAAGTGGGCCCCGGAAGTGGATTTATGCATCAATTACTTACTCATGTAAACCCTAGTAGCTAGTTTATTATAAATAGGACCTTTCACTATTGTATTAGACGTCTTTTTGACCATCTTTGAACGCATAGTTCTTAGACCATGGGGGCTGGCCTCTCGGCCATGCCTGGACCTTTCACTTATGTATTTTCAACGGTAGAGTTTCTACACTCCATAGATTAAGGTGTGGAGCTCTGCTGTTCCTCAAAGATTAATGCAAAGTACTACTGTTTTCTATTCAATTCATCTTATTTTGCTTCTAAGATATTCATTCGTACTTCAATCTGAATGTGATGAACGTGACAATCATCATCATTCCCTATGAACGCGTGCCTGATAACCACTTCCGTTCTACCTTCGACTGAATGAGTATCTCTTAGATCTCTTAATCAGAATCTTCGTGGCGTAAGCTAGAATGATGGCGGCATTCAAGAGAATCCGGAAAGTCTAAACATTGTCTGTGGTATTCCGAGTAGGATTCAATGAATGAATGACTGTGACGAGCTCCAAACTCGCGATTGCGGGGCGTTAATGACAGACGCAAAAGGATAGTAAATCCTATTCCAGCATGATCGAGAACCGACAGATGAATAGCCGTGCCGTGACAGGGTGCGTTGACCATTTTCACTGAGAGGATAATATGAAGCCATTGACAAGGGTGATGCCTCCAGACGATTAGCCGTGCCGTGACAGGGCATTGGATCATTTTCCCGAGAGATGACCGAAAGTAGCCATTGACAATGGTGATGTATCACATAAAGCCAGCCATGGAAAGGAGTAAGACTGATTGGATGAAGATAGCAGGAAAGCAGAGGTTCAGAGGAACGAAAGCATCTCCATTCGCTTATCTGAAATTCTCAACAACGAATTACATAAGTATTTCTATTTCTATTCTATTAATTATTATTCGAAAACACCATTATCAATTTATATCTGCCTAACTGAGATTTGCAAGGTGACCATAGCTTGCTTCATACCAACAATCTCTGTGGGATTCGACCCTTACTCACGTAAGGTATTACTTGGACGACCCAGTGCACTTGCTGGTCAGTTACACGGAGTTGTGAACCGTGGTTTTGGCATCATGTTTTTGGCGCCATTTCCAGGGAAAGAAAGAGCAATGAACTTTACATAATTAAAGTGTAATCACGATTCCGCGTACCAGAAATCTTGGAAAAAGATTTATGGAAGCAAAAAACAAGAGAGGTTTCGAAAGAAATGATGCAAGTTTTCAAAAGTTGAAGCAAAAAAGAAGAAAGAGAAAATAATTGTGTTTATATAGCCACTAGGGGCAAAATGGTACATTTATCCCTCATTTAATGCTAGGAATGATTACCAAGATAACTGAAAAGACGTGCGAATAGTTACGAAAAGACGCAACATAAATATTCAAAAACAAGTCGAGTACCTGACCTAGAAAGGCAGTATACCCCACGTTATGCAACTAGAAGCTACAAGAGATCAAGAATGACTTAAAGATGCTTGAGCTCGACCTAAAGATGCTTGGTGAACAAATACTAAACACTGACTTAGAAATTTTCACAAGTTAAAGCACAATATTCGTCAAAATTCTAAACCGGAATTTAACGTTCTTCAAAGTTTAGTAAAAGTTGTCACAAATTTAAATTAATAACCGGGAGTTTAATCTCGGATCTTTCTTCCTAGGAATCACAATCGAGTATCTAATTATTGGCTATAGGAGAAAATGGGATTTGTTCGCAATTGACGGGAATTTAAATAACAAAAAATTAAAAGAGCAAGCAATAAGTAAATATAAAAAAGAATTAAACTAGGATTAATTAAGGAAATTAACTAAGAATAAGTAAGCGAATATCAAATGCAAAAATGGTCTTGGCAAGGATTGAGGGTCAAGGATCACTATCCTTGTCATTAACCACAAGATGATAATTACAAAGAGCAAATCCAATTCGTCAACCTTTATAAATCGATGAGCAATTAGGCTTAATTAATCCTAATCCATAAGTCCTAACTAACTTACTAATTAAATTAGTAAAAGATTAGCATTAGTGAAAACAAGATCAATTAATATCTCTAAATTATCAATCAGCTTTGACATTAGTAACTCAAGTTCACCCAAGTTCCCAACCTAAGCCAAGAGTGCAAAAATCTACTCTATAACTAAGTTTAAATTTTTTATCAATCACTTGGTAAGCATAAAAGTGAAGCATCATAAATTGCAAGAAATAGAATCTATAACTATCCAATTCAAGGAATCAATAATAACAACTCAAGCAAGTAAGAATAAAGCATAAAACATCAAATTCATTCATAAGAAGCATAAAATTCAACAAGTGTTCATAAACTAAAATGATATAAACAAGAAACTAAAAAGAGAAATCTATCAAACCAAAGTAGTAGACTAAGAAATGTAAATAAAACTAAATTAAAACCTAAAACTAGGAAGAAAATTCAAGAAAATTCTTGAATTTTAGAGAGAAGTTGTAGCTTCTCTCTCTATAATTCAAGGTTTAAAACCCTAAAAAACCTAAACTAAGACTACTTAGAGATTCCTTGGTGTTCTCCCTTCCATTCCTTCTTGAAATACTTCAAAAATCTAATGCTTGGGCCTTTTGGGGCCCAAATTGCGAGTCCACGTACTCATTAACCCAGGCACATGATAGCATTGTCGCCTAGGCAAAAAACCTTACCTAGGCAAAATTTTGCTTAGGTCACAAATTTTGCTTAGGAGAGATTTTGCCTGGTCAACACTTCTTCATTTGGGCGAAACCAGAAATGTTGAACTTCTTGTTTTGTGATTCTTTTCTCTTTTAGCCATGTTTCATGCTTCCACTTGAACCTAAATTAAGGATTATAGATTCAAATATATTTAATTTATAGACAAGAATCATACGAACTTGTCATTAATCGTAATTAGAATGAAGAATCACAAATCTAGTCAATTAAGAACAAAAATAGAGAAAAATTACATGAAAATCCTAAAATGCATACAATAATTCACATGAAATTGGACTTCATCACTTAGTCTCAAGCAGGGACATTGTTCATACACTGGCTCACAACTTAGCTAGGCTTAAAATGAATAAAGCCCAAGCAACACTCTACAGATATTAGTATTCAAATCTTCATTGCTACTTATCCGACCCTATAAGAGGTTGGACATGACGACATGGCCCTAGCACTATTTATTTAAATAAGTAACTAGCTCTTTCAGTATCTCCTATTAATCTAGAAAGGAGATCTTAATAAGTTTCCTAATAAAAGGGAATGATTCCTCCATCAAAGGTAGAACTACTCTAAAAAGTAGTTATTGACTCTACATCTACATTTAAAAATACCCTAACACCCTCAAGCCAATCTACCAAAAACTTGCTTAAAATCCTTGCTAACTTAAGCATAAGAGTTCCTTGGGGAACCACCCCCACTTCCTCACAAGGAACTCGGACGATGGCTCCTCGACACCAGAAGACGTCAGACGCTGATAAACCACTATTTTATGATTTATCTTGTGCTCAATTGAGTGTTTTTTATCAATTCTTCACCCACTTATTCACATAATTTGCATGGTTTTATAATTCCTTCCTTATTCTGTGATATATGTGAAAACATGTTGCCTATGCCTTAAAAATATTAATTTTAAATATCCTTTATTACCATTCAATGTCGTGATCTGTGTGTTAAGTATTTTCAGGCTTCATAGGGCAGGAATGGCTTAGAGGACAGAAAGGAAACATGCAAAAATGGAAGGAACGCACAAAATGGAGTTTTAAAGAAAATGGCAGCGACGCGCACGCATGGACGACGCGGACGCGTGCCTTGCGCAGAACACAAGCGACGCGCACGCATGGCCGACGTGAACGCGCGCCTAGCATAAAGCACGAGCGACGCGTACGCGTGACTGACGCGTACGCGTGACAAGAAAATTTGCCAAATGACTCGCATGTGTGACCCACGTGTATGCGTGACCTGCGCAATCTGCAGAATTAATAGAAAATGCTGGAGGCGATTTTGGGCCGTGTTTTGGCCCAGTTCTCGGCCCAGAAAACACAGATTAGAGGCTATAAAGTGAGGAAATCAATTCATTCAAAATAACAACATTCATAATTCACAATTTTAGGTTTTAGATGTAGTTTCTAGAGAGAGAGGCTCTCTCCTCTCTCTTAGGTTTTAGTATTAGGATTTATCTTATTTTATGGTTAATTCTTCATTCCAAGTTCAATATTCCTTTAATTTATATTTCTCTTCTACTTTTATTTACTCTATTACTTTAGTTGCTCTATTTCACTTGCTAATTACTTATGTTGCCAAATTGGCTTATGAACTCTTCATGTTAGAATTGATATCTTTATTTAATATAATTTGAGGTATTTCAGATTTAAGATTGTTTCCTTCTATTTATAATATAAATAATTTAGATTTTTTCCCCTTTGCTTTGGTTGAGTAATTGGTGACACTTAAGTTGTTAAACTCAGCTATTGATTGAAAATTGGAAATTGCTGATTGATGTGGATCCCTCTAAAGCTAGTCTTTCTACAGGAGTTGACTAGGACTTGAGGAATAAAATTAATTAGTCCACTTGACTTTCCTTTATTTAGTAAGGGTTAACTAAGTGGGAGCAATAACCAATTCTCATCACACCTGATAAGGATAACTAGGATGGAATTTTCAGTTCTTATACCTTGCACTGGTGTTCATGATAATTAATTTACTTTATTGCCAGTTTATTTTCCTGTTCCCTATTTCAAAAACTCAAAAATATACCTTTTTTCATAACCAATAATAAATCATACTTCCCTGCAATTCCTTGAGAGACGACCCGAGGTCTCAATACTTCGGTTATCAATTTTATTGGGTTTGCTTAAGTGACAACCAAAACTTTTGTATGAAAGGATTCTTTGTTGGTTTAGATACTATACTACCAACGCGGTTATTTTTATAAAATTCTAGACCACACAAAAATCAGATCGTCAGACGCCACCACGAAAAGAGTCTGGACCTCACGTTTAGGCACACGTTCATCCATTTCAGGTAAATCTTGGATTAATATGTTTGTTTATCGTAGTAGATTTTTTCTTTTCTATGCAGATATTTTGAATTTTTTTATACTATACTATTGTTTAATATTTTTACTATGACAAAAAAATATGCAAGGTTATTTTGTAGGATTTTTTTCTTAAATAAAATAAAAAAAATTAATTATTTTCCAAAACAAGATATTTCAGCTTTATTTTCCAGAATACAGTTTTTTTTTTTTTGTAATAAAGGCAAGTTCACCGTACCCCCGGTGATGAGCAGATATTTTATACGCTTTTTGTGGGTATTTTAATGTAGTTTTTAGTAGGATCTAGCTACTTTTTAGTATATTTTTATTAGTTTTTATGCAAAAATCACATTTCTGAAATTTACTATGAGTTTGCGTGTTTTTCTGTGATTTCAGGTATTTTCTGGCTGAAATTAAGGGACCTGAGCAAAAATATGATTCAGAGGCTGAAAAAGGACTGCAGATGCTGTTGGATTCTGACCTCTCTGCACTAGAAATGAATTTTCTGGAGCTACAGAAGCCCAATTGGTGCGTTCTCAATTGCGTTGGAAAGTAGACATCCATGGCTTTCCATCAATATATAATAGTCTATACTTTGCTCAAGCTTTGACGATGCAAATTGGCGTTTAACGCCAAGTCTTTACCCTATTCTGGCGTTAAACGCCAGAAATAGGTTGCAAACCAGAGTTAAACGCCAGAAACAGGCTACAACCTGGCGTTTAACTCCAAAAAAAAGTCTCTACACATGGAAGCTTCAATGCTCAGCCCAAACACACACCAAGTGGGCCCCGGAAGTGGATTTATGCACTAACTATCTTAGTATACTTCATTTCTGTAAACCTAGGTCATTAGCTTAGTATAAAAACTACTTTTAGAGATTTATTTTGCATCTCATGATATTTTTCACGTTTTACATTGTATCTCTACGGCATGAGTCTCTAAACTCCATGATTGGGGGTGAGGAGCTCTGCTGTATCTCGATGAATTAATGCAATTACTTCTGTTTTCTATTCAACACGTTTGTTTCTGTTCTAAGATATTCACTCGTACCTAACCGTGAAGAATGTGATGATCCGTGACACTCATCATCATTCTCAACTTATGAACGCGTGCCTGACAACCACTTACGTTCTATCTGTAATAGCTTGAGTGTATATCTCTTGGGCTCCTGGTTCAGGAGTTTGATTGCCTTTCCTGACAAGAGAGCGTTCAAATCCCTTAATCCAGAGTCTTTGTGGTAAAAGCTAGAATCAATTAGCAGTATCCCTGAGATCCGGAATGTCTAAATATTGTTTGTGGTATTCTGAGTAGGATCCAAAAAGGGATGACTGTGACGAGCTTCAAACTTACAAGTATTGGGCGTAGTGACAGACGCAAAAGGATCAATGGATCTTATTCCAACACAAGTGAGAACCGACAGATGATTAGCCATGTACATGGACCCTTTTCACTGAGAGGACGGATGGTAGCCATTGACAACGGTGATCCACCAACATACAGCTTGCTATGGAAGGAGCCTTGCGTGCGTGAAGAAGAAGATGGGAGGAAAGCAGAGATCCAGAAGATAGAGCATCTCCAAATCCTCAATCTGTTCTCCATTACTGCATAACAAGTATTATTTAATTTGTGTTATTTACTCTTCATAAACCCAACCATTTTTATTATTAATTTCCTGACTAAGAATTACAAAATAACCATAACTTGCTTCAAGCCGACAATCTCCGTGGGATCGACCCTTACTCACGTAAGGTATTACTTGGACGACCCAGTGCACTTGCTGGTTAGTGGTACGAGTTGTGAAAAGTGTGATTTACAATTCGTGCACCACCCGGCAAACTCTATATAAGTTATAGAGTTCGTTGCACCCCCGGCGAACTCTATAATTTATATAGAGTTCGCCGCAGCCCCAGCGAACTCTATAATGAGTTCGCCGCAGTATATAAACCCAGTGGGACCATTTTCTTTTGTCCCCTTCTTTTTCAATATCTCTTCTAAATTTACACTGTTCCTCGTTTCTGTCTCTTCGACATCTGTAAAATTCGTTGTGGATGACATTCTCATTTCCAGGTCAGTAAACAATAAATTAGTTATAGTTAATTTTTTTAGCTCGGTTAGAGTTATTTTTTTGACTTAGTTAGAGTTACTTTTTATATGTTAGATAAAATTACTAGTTATAGGTTTCATGTTAGTTAGAATAATAGATTTACTGTTTATATGTTAGTTTGACTTACTGTTAACTGTTGTTATGTTAGGTAGATTTTTTATGTTACTGTTTTTAAGTATAGTTGTTATTTATTGTCTATAAACATGGTAATTAGTATAACAAAGTAAATTGTTAGTTAGTTTAGTCAGAATAATTAGTTTACGTTGTGAATTAGAAGGTAATTAGTGGAATAATTAATTAGGTTAAGTTAGACAAGAAAGAAACGTGATTAGTAAAATTTAGGGTTCAATTAGTTATTAATTAATTAGTTAGTTGACGATGTCAGTTAGTCGGGGCAGAATTAAAATTAGTTAACGTACAGTTTAATAATTTAGTTAACGTAAAAGGAACTGAATTCTGTTTGTGTGATTTTATTTTACTAGATTGTATTTAGATGGAGCAGCAGTTATTGGGTTATGAGGATGAGATGTACAGATTGGATCACACTAAGCACATTGCTGAGAAGCTTGATCGAGTGATATACTTTTTTCACTATTTTTATTTTATTGGAATTAATAAGCAGTGAACTTGCTATTATATGGGTTCACCATCCCGTTTTTTTATTTTTTATTTTTCTTTAGTTGGTGCCTCGAATCTTGCACAAATAAATTTCAAACAAAATGAATAACCTCAAAAAAAAAAAATACAATGTAGTTTCTTACTAGAATATCTGAACCATTAGTTTTTTTGGTGATGTCTAATTGTAAGTATTAAAGAATATTATTTACATGATCTTTTAATATTTTTTTAATATATTTTTTATGGTATAAAAAATAAATTTTTTATTTTTAAACTTTTTATTAATTAATTTTTTTACCGGAGCATATACCTAAAAATTAGACATAGGAGATGGGCTTTAGACTAGGAGGTTTGGATGCTCCAAACTGACTTGTCAAATCTCAAGGTACCTATAAAAAACACTAATACTTAAGTCAGTATGTGAGCTAGTTGAATGTGCATAACATGAATTGAACTTTAGTTTAAGTGGATAGTTTATAAAATAGTCTGACATTATTAATTGTTTCAAAGAGGAAATTTTTTCGCTAATGGTAAGCAGTTATCCCCCGCATAATGTGGATGGTTTTGTACGGTTGGTACCATCCATCCCTTTTGCACGTAATAGAAACGAAGAGATAGGAATTAATTTGCGTTAATTTAGTAATTAGTTCGAGTTTGCTTAAGTAAATATTGGGTATTTAAATATTTTTTTGTGAATGTTGTAATTTATTTACTAACGACAAACTCTTGAATGAGAATTAGATCCGCGACAAGTTAGTCCTTATCCTGCTAAATTGAAAGACACCATAAAAATAATAATAAAAATACGAAGTAATAGTGGAGAAAGCTCTTTACTTGCTTTTTAAATTGAGTCAGATCTTAGGTCGTAAAACCTAAAAGTAGACCCATTCAAAAACAATGGACTATTATATTTGTTGGGGCTCCTACCCAATTTATTGGGCTTGATTGGTTGGTAAGCATGTTTAGGCCTTAACAACATAAATCACATTAGTCTCTAACCCACTTCGCTCCGTCCACTCCTAACAAAGCTATCCTATATGTCATGTTAAGTTGCCGCGTCAGACGTTAAGTGTTACGACCCGTATTTTTGAAAAAAATCTAAATATAAAAAAAGTTATAATTTATTTTATTAATTTGAGTTCTTTATTTTTAGAAACTAATTTATTAAGAATAGTTAAATTGATTTTATGATAACTAGAGTTCAAATTAATTAAGATTTTATATAATTTTTATTATAATGAGATCTTTTGAGAAAAGTTAAAATCATTATTATTACTATTATTATTATTATTATATTAATATTTTATTTTTATCCGCTTGAATTAAAAATAAGGATTTGTTTAATAATATTATTATCAAATTCAAAATCTGCCGGGAGGAATATTGGCTCTAACAATTCCGTCTCCGTCTATCAAAACAACTGAAAATATCTCAAAAAAAGTAGGCATACGCCTTTCAAAAAGTTCACGCCTCTCTTTATCTCTAAAGATAAGATGTCCTAATGAGTAAATATCGGTACTCTTCGGTAAACATAGCTTTGCTAATATTTTATCATATATCTTCTATTCTTATAATCATTATGTTACTAACGTCATTTATATTAGTAACTCATACATATCCATCTCTATATATATTATTACTTGTGTTTTAATATATCTATCTTTCGTATTATCCATTTAAGATTTTTATAACTTGAACCGCTGACTTAGTAGTTTCAAACCATGACATTCAACCTACCTTTTGACACCTCATTATCATTGGTGCAGGACTTCGAATTTTCCACAGCTTAACTGGCAAGTGCACTGGGTCATCCAAGTAATACCTCAGGTGAGTGAGGATCGATCCCACAAGGATTGTCGGACTGAACAAGCAATGGTTGTCAAGTTGGACTTAGTCAGGCGAATCAAAGGGGTTTGGTGAGTTGCAATTCACATAAAGCAGTAAGTAGGAAAATAAAGAAAATAATAAACAGTTTGGTGTGAAAATAGGATGAGAAAATAGTTAAGGTTTTGGAGATGTTTATCTTTCTGGATTAAAATTTCTTACCAACTATTTTAACAATGAATGATTCATTCTATGGGAAACTTTAAATGTCTGAACCCTAATCTCTTAGTGATTTAGCCTCCTTTAACCTTCATTAACCACCACTCTCGTGGTCACTTAATTCCGATTAGAGGGTGAAGTTCAAAAAACTAGTTTAGCACCACGAAAACCCTAATTACCCAAGACTAACAGGATTATATGTCACATATCCAAATTAGTTAATGCAATTAGCAATTTAGGAGGAATTTGTTTTCAAGCTGTAGTTCAAGTGAGATAACTCTCTCGAGAATCACAATAACTCATGTAGAAAAAGGTCATACTCTCGTTCCACCCAATTCATAAGATTAAGAACAAAAACAATTCTTAGTATTGAATCAAAACATTAATTAAAATAGAAGAATAATAGTTCTAATCCATCGAAATAAACAGAAAATAGGGTTCTGAAAAGTGCAGAAGGAAGAAGATCCTAGACCTAAGTTATCTTTTCCTTTAAATACTAACCTAATTTGAAACGGAAATAAAATAAAGTAATAAATTATAAACCTAAAAGATAATGTTTGTAAATAAAAATTACAAAGAAAAAATAAAATAAAACTAATAAGTGTTAAATCCACTTGAAAGCCCAAAGAGAGGGTGACTTCGGCCTGCTCCTGGCGTTTAACACCAGAGATGGGCGTTAAACGCCCTAGGGGGAGTAGAATTGCACATGCCTGAGTCCCCTGCTGGCACTAAGGCGTTTAACGCCCAGGGAGGGTGCTGCATGCTTTCTTCCTTTTCGCTCCAAACTCCGTCAAATTGCTCCAAATTTTACTTGAAATCATAAAAATACCAAAATAATTCAAAGTAGCATCCAAAGAGGATTTTTACACCAAAATCAAGTAAAACTAATTAAAATCTAACTAAAGACAACTAGAAAATGATACAAAAAAGGGTATAAGATGCTCACGCATCACAATACCAAACTTAAACTGTTACTTGTCCTCAAGCAACCAAAACAATTTAGGATCAAGAAGAGAAAAATGGATGAGACTTGAGTTATCATTTAAGCTCAGGTCTAGTTACTGAATGAGGCTTATGATACACCAATTCTAAATAGCTTTGGCATCTCACTATGCTTTGAATCTCAGAAATATCAGTATCTTTTAGAACTAGAACTCAGATAATATTATGGATTCTCTTCTTTAGGCTCTAACTGATTCTTGAACACAACTTTTGTTTTTTCTTGGTGCTTTGCTCCTTGAGCCTAGCCATGACTCTAAGTGCTTTGTCTTCAAACTTAACTTGAAACAAGAACACCACAAGCACTTAACTGGGAAACTCCTTTGGGTTCAAATTTCTCTTTCTTTTTCTCCCAGACAGTGGTGCTCAGAGCTTTAGGCATACTCAATAACAGTAATGGGTCACGACTTTAAGTGTTCAGTCTCAAGGGTTACTTAACACTTTCACACCACAAGCATATGGTTAGGGAAAACCACTCTTTTGAGCTTTAGATTAGTTTTGACCCTCCTAACCATTGATGCTAAAAACCTTGAACCTCTTTTCTTTTGATTTTTTTTTTTCTTTTCAATTCTTTTTGCTGTTTATTTTGCTTCAAGAACCAATCTTTTTCTTATTTCATAGAATCAATAATACTTCTCTAAGTTTCTATTCCTCAAGAACCAATATTCTCAACTCCAGTATCAAATATGCATAGTTAATTCATATATTCAGAAATAAAGATAATGCCACCACATCAACGCAACTAGAATACGCAATATATAACTCAAAATCTCATGCATTATACTACTTCTTTTTCTTTTGATTTTTGTTTAAGCTCAGCAAGTGATGCATAAGACATCTTTTATTAAAATAAACATAAAATACTAAAATAAATAACTAAACTAGAAAGCAAGAAAATCCTACTAGTGATCATGCAATCTCATAATAGAAAATAGAAAATAGAATAAAATACTGAAAAAAAACATAAACAAAAGATAAAAGAGGGGAGAATGAAACTCAACCACCTCAATGATGGTGGCTGCTGCTCCCTCCGGAAAATCCTCTAGAGCGCTTAAGCTCCTCTATATCACGCCCTTGCCTCCTTTGCTCTTCCATCATCCGATGGAGGAGTGTAGCGTGATCCAAATGCTCTATCCTCAGTTGATCAACAAATAATATCAGCTCCTCTATAGATGTGGTCAGCTGATCCTAGTAGTCACGGGGAGGGAAGTAAACTCCCTGAAGCATCTCCGGAAGATCCTGTGGGTGGAACTGGCTCCTACTGCGGTCCCTGCCCGAGCTCTCTAGCGTGCTCTATACCCTTTTTTGTGATCGGTCTCTCAATGCCGATCGGGGCATCTCCATCAATGTGAGCTCCAGTTGCTGCAAATAGGTGGTAGATGAGATGAGGGAAATCTAGTCTCACAGTAGTGGAGGGCTTGTCAGCTATTCTGTAGAACTCTTAAGGGATCACCTCGTGCACCTCCACCTCATTGTCGAGCATAATACAGTAAATTATCATTGTCCGCTTGACTGTAACCTTAGAATGGTTACTCATAGAAAGGATGAAGCGTTGGATGAACTCCAACCATCCTCTACCTACTGGCTTAAGGTCATGCCTACCTAGCTGGTATGGCTTGCCTTTAGAATCCCTCCTCCACTGAGCTATGGGGAGGCAAATATCCTCAAGGACCTAATCTAACCGCTGGTCAGTGTTGACCCTCCGAGTGTATGAGTGAGGGGTCCTTTCTAGATGGTGGTAACTGTAGCGCCACCTTCACATTCTCCGAGCTGAAATCCATGATGTGCCCTCTGATCATAGTGTGCTAATTCTTCAGTTCGGGTTCACGCCTCAGACATGCTTGTATGTCACCCAAGTATTGGTGTAGAACTCCCGCACCATCAACGTTCCAACCTTAGTCACGGGGTTGACCAGAACTTCCCAACCCCATCTCAAAATCTGATATAAAATCTTCGGGTACTTTTTCGGCTTCAGATCAAAGCGGACCTCGGGAATCACCTTTTTCTTGTGCACGACCTCATAGAAATGCTCCTAATGTGTCTTAGAGGAGAACCGAGTAAAGTCCCATGGGTCAGGGGTAGGCGCCTTTTCTTTCCTCTTTCTTGCAGAGGATTCTCCCTTCTTGGGTACCATGGAAGTAGTAAAAAATTGAAGGGCCAAAGCAGAGCGCCCAACACCAAACTTAAAAGTTTTGCTCATCCCCGAGCAAAATAAAGATAAAAGATAAGAAAAGAGAAAATAGAAATAAAATGGATAAGGGGAGAGAAGGTGAAGGCTTAGGCCTTGGCTAAGGGAAAAGGAAAAAGAAAGAAAAGGGAGTGTGTATGGTGGAGAGGAAGGAAGTGAAGAGATAATAGTGTAAAGTGTGGTGAAAATGGATGAAGAGAGGGGTATTTATAGGTAGGGAGGGGTTTGGTTTTGGTTACCGAGATGTGGGGGGGAGTTGAATTTGAATTTGGGTTGTTGGGAGGAGAGATGGATGAGATAGATGAGAGGGGATTGGGTGGAGTGGGAGGTGGTATGAGAGAATCAAGGGAAGTGGTGGGTGATGGGATAGATGAATATGGATGAAAAAGTGGGTAAAATAGTAGAGAGAATGGAATAAAGTTTGAATGGGTAAGAGTGGTTGGGAAGTGGGGTAAACTATTGGCCAAAACCATGCCTCTATCTTCGAAACCCCCCCCCCCCTTTCTGGGCATTAAACGCTGGTTCAGGCATTTAACGCCAGCAGGGGGCCATGCTTCCCTTTTTTTTTTTTAGCAAAGGGGACGAGCACCCCTGGCACTAAACGCCCTCCCTGGCGTTTAGCTCCCTAAGAGGGTGCTAATTTCAAGTAAAACACCCAAAACGGGTGTTGAACGCCCATTACTTTGCTCCTCTCTTAGAAGGTCTTCTCCAAGTGTGCTATTTTTCTACCTAAGTTTTTCTGCTCCTGTTCTAAGTGCTATACATGATCACAAGCGTTAGAAAAACTAGGAAAACTATGAAAATCAATGCGAAATAGAATGAAATGAAAATGAAACTAAAATAAAACTGAAATAAACAGAAGTAAACTAAAGAATACTAATGGTTGAGATGCCTCCCAACAAGCACTTTTTTACCGTCATTAGCTTGATGGACAGCTCTATAAAGAGGATCATAGGGGCTCAGATCTTCACTTCTTATTGTGAACTTCTTTCCTATGCTCTCATGAATAAGCTCAACATGCTCCAGAGACAGGATCCTGTTTACATTGTGTGGTATGACTGGATTTTTGGTGAAGACTACTCTCATGCCAGGTGAGAAGTCCTTTGTAAGAGTCTTCTTATTCCTCCAACCCTTGGGTACTTTCTTTTTGGGGCCTCCTCCATCTTTGGTGGGTGGTGAATACCCAACACCAAATTTAGGTTAGATGTCAAGGGGTACTGTATGGCTTTTCACCAAATGAGAAGGCTTGAGCTTTGAACTCTGCAAGGAAGTACCTCCTTTGTTAGAGAGTGGTAGATGTTTAAAGATCTTGAACAGCAAATAGTTCTTATGCATCCTCAGGCATAACTCTCCTCTCTCAATGTCAATCAGGGCTCTTCCTGTGGATAAGATTGACCTTCCTAGGATGATGGAGTTGTTTGTATCCTCTCCTGTATCGAGTATCACAAGGTCTGTAGGGAAGTAAAGGTGGAAGACCTTTACTATGACATTCTCCACCAATCCGTATGCCTACTTTCGAGACTTGTCAGCCATCTCCAATGCTATTCTTATAGGTTGTGCCTCTTGAACTACCAGCCTCTTCATCACAGAGAGAGGCATTAGATTTATGCTTGAACCAAGATCGCACAGTGCCTTCTCAAATGTGATGCTCCCTATGGTACAGGAAATTAAGAAGCTTCCAAGGTCTGGCATCTTCTTGGGTAGCCTCTTTTAGACCAATGCACTGCACTCCTTGGTCAACACCACAGTTTCATCTCGCTTTAAGGCCTTTTTCTCAGAGAGTGCGCTTTTTAAACAGACCATATCTAACACCTCAGCAAAAGGAATATTGATGTGCAGCTTTTTAAATATTTCTAAAAATTTAGTGAATTGCTCATCCTTGGTCTCTTCTTGCAGTTTCTGAGGGTGTTGTACCTCAGGCTCTTGTGCCACCAATGGGGCATGCTTCGTTGCTTTTCTAGCTTTTCCTTGAGCCTTTTTCTCCTTCAATTCCTTAGCAGTATGTTCCTCCTTAGGGTCGGCCTCGTTGCCTATGATTAGGGCCTTGCACTCTTCTCATGGATTTACCTCTGAGTTACTAGAAAAAGTGTTAAAAGGTCTCTCAGGTATCCTCTTACTCAACTGACCCACTTGCACTTCCAAGTTCCAAATTTAAGCTCTTGTCTCTTGCATGAAGCTGTGAGTGGTCTTGGAAAGCTCAGAGACTATTATGACTAAGTCAGAATTGTCTTGGCTCTGAGAGGGTCCTTGCTGCTGCTGAGAGGGCTGGAACTGCCTGCTGTTAAACTTATTCAGATTGGTTCCACCTTGGCTATTGTTGAAGTTCTGTTGGGACCTTTGTGGCTACTTCCTCCACCCAAAGTTAGGGTGATTCCTTCATCTTTGATTGAAAGTATTCGCATAGGGATCATTGTTGGAATTTCTGGAGGAGTTTTCCATATAATTTACTTGCTCAGTGGTGGGTTGAGCATAGCCACAAACGTCCTCTTGGGTGTAGCTCCCAGTCACATCATAGGATGCATCTTGAGTGTTGACAGCTGAAACTTACATCCCTGTCAAGTGCCGAGAGATCATACTAATTTGTTGGGATATGATCTTGTTCTGAGCCAAAATGGCGTCCATTGTGTCCACCTCAAAAACTCCTTTCTTTTGAGTAGTCTAGTGTTCACAGGGTTTCTCTCAGAAATGTAAAGATACTGGTTATTGGAAACCATCTCTATGAGCTCATTCGCCTCTTCAGGAGTCTTCTTCATGTGTAATGAACCACCTGTAGAGTTATTTAATGACATCTTGGCCATTTCAGAGAGACCATCATAAAAGATCTGCAGCCAAGTCCATTCAGACTCTCCTGGTCATCAGCTTGAGTGCCTCCCAGGCTTCATAAAGGGACTCTCCATCTTTCTGCCTGAAGGTCTGGACATCCACCCTAAGCTTAGTCAGCTTCTGAGGTGGAAAAAATTTAGTCAGAAATCCATTGACCACCTTGTCCTACGTGTCCAAGCTCTCCTTGGGCTAAGAATCAAGCCACTGTCTTGCTCTGTCCCTAACAGCAAATGGGAAGAGCATGAGCTTGTAAACCTTAGAATTCACTCCGTTCGTCTTCATAATGTCACAAATCTGCAGGAAGTTAGAGATGAATAAATTAGGGTCCACCTGTGGGAGTCTATGAAACTGACAATTCTGCTGCACCAGAGTGATCAGTTGAGGCTTAAGCTCAAAATTATTGACACCAATGGCAGGTACTGCTATATTGTGCCCATAAAAGTCAGGAGTTGGTGCATTTTATGAGCCAAGCGTCCTTCTTCCCTACTCATTAGCGTTCAAATTTTCACTATTAGCTTCCATGGTGAGCTCTTCAGCTTCCTTTTCAAAAGTCTCCTTGAGATTCTGGTGCACGAAATTGTGATTACACTTTTTACAACTCCACACAACTAACCAGCAAGTGTACTGGGTCGTCCAAGTAATACCTTACGTGAGTAAGGGTCGATCCTACGGAGATTGTCGGCTTGAAGCAAGCTATGGTTATTTTGTAAATCTTAGTCATGAGAGTAATGATAATAGTGGTTATACTTATGAAAATAAATAACATGAAATAAACAATACTTGTGATTCAGTAATGGGGAACAGGCTGAGGTTCCAGAGATGCTCTGTCATCTGAATCTCTGCTTTCCTACTGTCTTCCTCTCCAAACACGCATGGCCTCCTTCCATAGCAAGCTGTATGATCCTCTCGGATGACAAATACCAAGCGCTGTCACTGCACGGCTAATCATCTGTCGGTTCTCACTAGCGTCAGAATAGGACCATTATCCTTTTGCACACTGCCACTGCGCCCGATATTCGCGAGTTTGAAGCTCGTCACAGTCATCCCCTTCCAGATCCTACTCAGAATATCACAGACAAGGTTTAGACTTTCGGGATCCCAGGAATGCTGCCATTGATTCTAGCCTATACCACGAGGGTTCTAACCTCCAGACTCGGTCCGTGGATTAGAAACCCAAGAGATACGCACTCAAGCTGTCGCCCAATGACTACGTTGAGCTCAGATAGAACGGAGTAGTTGTCAGGCATGCGTTCATAGGGTTGAGGATAATGAGGAGTGTCACGGATCATCATATTCTCCATATTGAAGTATGAGTGAGTATCTTAGAATAGAATCAAGCGTAATTGAATAGAAAATAGTAGTAATTACATTAATCCATTGAAACACAGCAGAGCTCCTCACCCCCACCTATGGAGTTTAGAGACTCATGCCGTCAGAGGTATAATATGAAATGTAAAAATGTCATAAGTTACAAAATGAATCTCTAAAAGTAGTTTTTATACTAGACTAGTAACTTAGGTTTACAGAAAATGAGTAACTAAGTACAGATAGTGCAGAATTCCACTTTCGGGACCCACTTGGTGCGTGCCTGGGCTGAGCTTTCAGGCTTTCACATTCATATGCCCAAAGTTGGCGTTAAACGCCACCCTGGGTGCCAGAATGGGCGTTTAATGCCGAAAAAGGTGCCAGTTCTGGCGTTTTACACCAGAAAGTTTTAGGCTGACTTTGAATGCTAGTTTGGGCCATCAAATCTCAGGTAAAATATAGACTATTATATATTTCTGGAAAGCCCAGGATGTCTACTTTCCAACGCAATTGAGAGCGTGCCAATTGGATATCTGTAGCTCGAGAGAATCCATTTTGAGTGCAGGAGGGTCAGACTCCAACAGAATTTGTAATCCTTTTTCAGCCTCTGAATCAGATTTTTGCTCAAATCCCTCAATTTCAGTCAGAAAATACCTGAAATTACAGAAAAACATAAAAACTCATAATAATTCTAGAAATATGATTTTTGAATAAAAACTAATAAAAATATAATAAAAAGTGACTAAAATATACTAACAACTATATAAAAATAATGCCAAAAAGGGTATAAATTATCCGCTCATCATAACACCAAACTTAAATTGTTGCTTGTCCCCAAGCAAATAAAAACAAAATAGGATAAAAAGAAGAGAATATACAATAAATTTCAAACTTATCAATGAAGATTAGCTTCAATTAGATGAGCGGGACTTGTAGCCTTTTTGCTTCTGAACAGTTTTGGCATCTCACTTTATCCTTTGAAGTTTAGAATGATTGGCATCTATATGAACTCAAAATTCAGATAGGGTTATTGATTCTCTTAGTTCAGTATGTTGATTCTTGAACACAGCTACTTTATGAGTCTTGGCCGTGACCCTAAGCATTTTGTTTTCCAGTATTACCACCGGATACATAAATCACTACAAGATTTTTTTTATTTGTGGCAGTTTTTTTTTCTTATTTGTGGAGGTTTATAACCCCATCAAATAGTTTGTGGGAGTTTCTAAAACTCCCAAAATTTGAGCTGCCACGAGGTCTTTCGTGGGGGTTTTTAAAAACCTCCACAATCTATTCAGTGGGAGTTTTATATTAGACTTTTGTGACAGTTCTTGGTCAATGTTTGTAGCGGTTTAAAACCCCCACAAAAGGACTTTTTCATTTTAAAAATAATAATTATTCTGTGGAGGTTTCAAACCTGTTAATATAATTTTTAAAAATTAATCTACACTATTATTACAATTCTAATAATTTATTATTAAAAAGAAATATTTAACCAAGAGATTAAAAATGTAGAAGAAAATTAAAATAAAAGAAATACTTTAAAACAAAATATAGCACATCATTTTTCAATCACATTAATTACAACTACTAAATATTAAAAAAAAATGATAAAATACAAACTTATGTCCAAACTCTTGAACAATGAAAATAACTAGATAAATGTATTTGCAAACAATGCAAATAAATCTTGACTTCTAGCCATACCATTATCATCCAGAAATAATAACAAACTAACAATGCAGTTAACAAGCCCTAATGCTTACACTAGCTGTTGTAGTAGTTGTTGAAGCTAGAACAAGAATATTTAGAAATTTCTGTTACAATGAGGAACCTTTCTTTTAATCTCTATAGCCATTACTCCAAACAACAATACCTGTTTATGTTCAATATATCATATCAAATCTTAAGCTTATTTCACTTTCTAAATTCCAAAATTTAAGAGGACTGAAATTTGAAAAAGAAGAAAATAAAAAAACAGCAACATGCAGAGGAGATATTTAATGTAATATAAGATTCATGCCTGAATCATTGCTTCACTAGCATATCAAAAAGGACCACTGACCTCATATTCTCAAACAATATTTGAGCTTTGCAAGATTGTAGCAGCCCATGTCCACTACACCACCAATTCATAAAAGGTTAAATTGGTATTAAGTATTCATTTTTTTTTTGTCAAATTTATTCATTGAAAATAATGAGTTACAATAGGAATACTCTCAAGGTTACATAAGCAAAAGTAAAATTTGATTTTTTTTATTGCAATCTAACCTTCTATTTATATGTATGTATTTTGAAATATTTTAAAGAATATAAAAAAGTATGGTTGGAATTCTTTTTGAATTTTTTTTTAATTCTTGCACTTCTTTATTAAAGAAAGATATTTGATATAGTAGAAGCTTATTTAGATTCATGAGTATAACTAAAAGACATTGGTTTTTAATCTTGACAGAATTCTTGATAATTATTTTATTTACTATTCCTGATTTTAATATGTGCACCTCAATCAAAAATTGCCAAATTCAATATGTAATTTTTCTATCTTTTTGAACCAAAATATGTAGAACTTTATATTGAGTCAAATAATAACAACTCTCTAATAAATGATAGGTAAGAGTTGCAAGGTGATTTAATCCTAATAATTTTAGCAAAATACAAGTGAGGACAGGGTATATAGCTAGCAGCAGTAAAAGTATGTAGCCGGCATGCATGCAGGAGAAAGAAATTAAATTTAGATTCATTCCCATTATATTTTTGTGTCTTGCTTGTTTTTAATATGTGAAATATTACTTGCCTTTTAAATTTTTAGTCTTTAATTAATTTTTAATCTTTCCAATGTAAGTGTTTGATCCAATAGAAATGATTACCTGTGAAACAATGACACTAGCAATGAGCCCTGTCTTAACATTTCTGCCTGCAGTATTTAACCATTCCAAAGTGTGGCGAGACCCAACATATCTCTTCTCCAACCATATCTGATCCATAAAAATCAAAGTTTCTATCAATAATTTCAGCTTGATGAAAAATTAGAAACTAAAAAATTTCATCGAAAATGAAAAATATGCTTCTCAATTAAAAGGGTTTTAAAGCATAATGGCACTCACTTGGTAATCTTTTCTGGTGTATGATAACCCATGTCAAATCTCATTACATGGATATCTAACCGAGAAAAGGCATATAATTAAGTTTTCTTTCACCAAAAACTAACAAAATAATAATGATAAAGTGTTCGTTGCCAAGGTTGAGACATGGGAGTGTTTAAAAAACTTTTAGATTTAACTTTTTAGTGTGCTTGATTATTTTTTGTGACCAACTATTAACATGCAACTCCACTATTTTAGGAGCTAAAACATTGAAAATTTCTTTTCCCAGTAGGTAGTGGTAAATCATATTTTCTCATGAGATAAAAAAAATAGCACAAGGATATGTGCTACTTACTATTCTTTAAGCCAGCAGGCTTGGCAAGCAAAATATCATTCATATTAGCAATATCACTAGTCAGAGTACCTAACTGTAAATCATATTCACCTTCGATGTTTAGACCATTAATATTGAAACATGAGAAGAAAAAGATTTAAAAATTAAAAAAAATAAAGAGATAGCAGATGTATTCAAACATATATAAAAGGCATATAGATTTTGAGGCTTGATATCACGATGGCAAACTCCAATACAACGATGAATATAAGACAATGCCCTAAAGATCTGCAGCATATCACACAAATTGTCACAACACCAACAAGGCAATGGCTGAACATATTAAGGGCAACAAAACATACCTGGTATGTGTATAGCTTCACATATATAAGTGGCATCCTTTGGTTCAACTTGTAATGTTTGATAACACGAGTAGCCAATGATCCCTATAAACCACACATATGGCATCACCCAATCCCTATAAACATAAGCATGGATAGAATGAATGGAATGAATTCTTGCAGTACTTTCTCTGTGGAATTTACTTACTGAAACCCTCATTATATTATAAACATAACTCCATATATAAACTGCTCCAATCTAGAGATTATAATCAAAACAAAATAAGAGCTATCTTTATCTTTGCATATAGATAGTGAAGAATATGTCATCCCATATTTGTAGCAGACATCAGGATCTCTAAAAGGGCTACCTTTATCTTTGCATATAGCTGGGATAATGATTATAGGCAAGTTTCCTAAGTTTTCTGTTCAAACATTAATGAAAAATTGAAGATTTTTCAGATCCATTAGTGTTAATACTTATTAGTATACAAATTAAGAGAATTTAGAGGGTTAGTAATTACTATGCCTGCTGAATAGACACCAATTATCAAACCTTCTAGGTTTTTGGGAGCCCTTGTGATTTTGACTAAGATCCATCCCAAAATTGATTCTATTATAAATGTAATGAGAATGTTCACTGGCATAAACCACCTTTAACAAAAGAAACAAAGTTAGAACACGTGAATCAGAAGAAACAAAATTAAAGTAACATAAACATAACTACTACTCACAGTGTAACAAAATTTTCAAATGTTATAGTATCTGCCAAATTTCCTCCAACCAGTGCAGGATTGAACACATAATGCACAAGCTGTTACCAAATAATAAACACAATTCACAACCATTAGTTATCCTCTGCATAGGTGAAAAATGGTACACACTTCAAAAGTTCAAGGTGCATACACGTCCACTTAATTAATTAACTAATTAATTACAATACATAAGAATGTGAATGACATAAAGAAACAAGTGCTTTTAGTTAGGAGATCAGAGGACGAATAATTCGGATGAACAAATATATAGTCCAAGAAATTAATAAAATAAACTAATTAGCTAGATATAATAAAATTGGCGAAATGATGGGAAATAGCACTATATGGAATGAAGTCAGTGACATTCATGTCCCAAAAAGAAGCTCTAGCCTAGAAAGATGACCCAATGTGCAACCCTTTATTTTTGGAAAAGTTTAATTTGCTTATTTTATTCATTGCATGGCCTTTAGTTTTTGAAATTTGATATGAAATATCAAATGTATAGAAAGACATCTCACATGACATCTCACTGCATGGATAGTCCCTAGTAAGAATGAAGTGTCAATATATAGCGGAAGACCTCCTCCTTAGAAGTGTAATGACTAATATTTTTCACATTCAAGCTTGCTTTAACTTTCTCAATGTACAGAAATACCAACTCTTGCAAAAAAAAAAAGAAAGAAAGAAAACAAACAATCAATGAATATATAAGATTAAAATGGTCATGTTTGATGATATGAAAATAATGCATGCCTCAATTATAGAAACTTACTACATAGATAATGGAGTGAACAAATTTCTTAGAAGCAATGATGACTCTCTTAGGGGTAATCTTCCAGACGTTATATAACTTATTCTAATTCTGGAAAAAAACTAAGAATGCCACCCATTAGCAAATAGAGTTCCAAATAGAGTTAAATCGGTTGATATTGAGTTGATTTTTGAAATGGTTTCCTTGAGGTATGCCATTGAGGCGACTGTTGGATTTAGCTTGCTTTTGAATTGATTTCTGGTTTTGAGCTGTTGAAAAGGAATGAGAAACGGTTTAGTTGGGACCCGAACCGGGTGGCAAAAGTCCAAGTTTTAGGGGAGGTGCTGCCGAAATTTCTATAAAATTCGAGTCTTTATTGAAATGTTGTCTGGAAAATGATGAGTTAAAGACTTCTACTATTTTATTTGAATTATCGAGAAAAGGATGATTCATGCTTTCGAAATGAATTAATAAAGAGGAAATTGTGATTTAGTCTTGCTTCTTAAGAAAGGCATTGTATCTCTTTCAGGAGAAGGTTTTTTTTTAGATGAACCTTGTGTTTTAAAGCTGTTTGGATGTGAAAAGGGTTTATGCCTTTGAATTCGACTTGGGGGTTTCAATTAAAGAAGTTTCAATGACTTTGAAAGAACCTGAATGTCTATTGACAAGTTTCATTTTGAAATGTTTTGAGAAAGGTTTTAAGTACTCTTTGAATTCTGAATTCTTGCAAGACTAAAACAATTTGAACAGTTGAAACATTCTAGAATTTATCATGGGGGTCGAAGTTAGTTTTGCCTAAGTAAAGGAAACGGCTTTGAAAGAAGTAAATGATTACATGACTCGGTTTGGCTTAGATCTTATTTTATTACTCAATTCGGAAACCCAAGGTTTTAATGATTTTAAATGAATTTGGCAAAATGAGTTATGTTATTCTCCCCTAAGGACTTGGGACTCTGCCAAGGAACGTTTGTTATAAAATCCCATTGTTGGATGGGTGATTTTGAATATCTCAAAGAGGCTTTTAACTTACCATGATTATGGAAGTTTTGGAAAGAGGATGCCGAGAGTGGCATTGTTTTAAAAGGGAAATTTACCTTGAGTAAAAATTGGCTTATGAGCCTGAAATAATTTGAGAAACGAGATCTTTAAAGCCAAGGCTGAAAAGAGTTGAAACTTGATTTCAAAGTGAAATGAATTGAGAAAATGATTTATGGCTTAAATGCCGATTTCATGAATTTGATGATTTTGAATGTGGAAGTGCTGTTTTGTTGAGAGCCGGAATGGCTGTGTATGTTTATACATATTGATTGGTTCTGGATTGAACCATGAGCCGGAATGGCTGTGTCTGATATGAATATTGGCTGGTTTTGGAATGAACCGTGAGCCGGATGGCTGAGATGGATGTTGATCCATGGATGAGATTGAATGCATGTTTATGCTGAATCATTGATATATATGAATGTTGCACTTCCACTATCTGAGATACGAGTTTCCCTGGGTAGTAGCAATGGCTAGCCACCATGTGCTTCAGGTTGAGACTCGAAGCTCTTTTGACCCTATGTCGTAAGTGTGGCCGGGCACTGTGAAAGGCCCGGATGAGCTCGCCCCCATAAATATTCACCAGTGATGGTGATGGATAAATATTCACCAGTGAGGGTGATGGATATGGATCATGATTATGATCAAGTTTATGATGAGTATAACTCGAGTTGGGGATGCACGACAGAGGGACAGTCCAATGGTTAGCTACCAGGACTTGTCGGGTTGGCTCTATAACCGACAGATGATATCATCAGCCACTAGGGACAGGCATGCATCATATGCATTTGTGTGACATTGGTTGGGTGTGCATATTATACTTGGTTTGCCTATGTGATTAATTGCTAACTGTTCTACTTGTAATAACTGTTTGTTTGTGCACTGAACTTCCTATCTGTGTTTGCATCTGGAACTCTGTTGGATTGTGGTGTTTGGTTGTTGGTTGGATTGTTTGGGCCTAGGGCCGTGGTTGGAATGAGATGAACCAATGGTTGATTTTGGTTTCGTGTTTCTAGTTGGGAATAAAATATGAAAGGCTACTTTGGTTCAGTATAGATAAACCATTTTGAAAGGCTTTGATGTTTTGAGAATTGAACGGTTCCTCTTTTAGAAAAGATTTCCGACATTACTTTTATTGTAAACCGTTGTTTTTGAAAAGAGGCATAAGATGGTTATTAATCACTGGTGCGATTATCTTCACGTATCCTATTACAGTAATTCCCAAAAACCCTCTACTGAGAACCCTTTCGAGGATGATGTTCTCACCCCCCCTACATTTTTCCCCTTTCAGGATATGGGCGCAGAAGTTACGAAGAGCTTATTTAATTGTTGTTATGATGCTCTGTATTGTTTTAGTTATGGTTTATTGTACCCTCGCCTTTATCTTGATATAATCTGTAAGAGGGATAGGAATTGTATTGGATTATGTTTGTAATATTACTTGTATATATGTACATATATATATATATATATATATATATATATATATATGGATGTACTCTTTATGAGCTTTTGTAAGTTGTATGGTATTTATGGATATACGTTATCGAACGAAAGTATTTTTGGGAACGGTATTGCGGTTTAAAGTTTCAAACAAGCTCATATTTTAGTATTAAATAATGTAAATGTCGTCGTAATGTCCGAGCTATCAGAGTCGCGCAGCCGGAAGTGTGAACTTTGGTAGTTAGGGTGTTACACATATTTCTCTGTCCTATATTTTCTGTGTATGTGTGTGTGTGTGTTTATTGTCTTGCCTATATGATGTGATATTTCTGTGTATTCCTTGTTTGTATATTGCTTGTTAGTTTTCTATTATTGTCTACTAAGAAGTAAATAATCAATGAACTTCACTGCTACCGCGACTCTATTAAGGACTCCCCAGTTCTTATTCCCTCTTTCCAATCCTTTCAGCTACAGGTGTGAAAGCTTATTGTGAAGCTGCAGAAGTATAGAAGAATTTGTTTGCGAGTTGAGTTGTTGTTAGGATTTATTTTTTCCTCGCCTTGTTAGTTGAAGTTTTATTCAAAAAAGTAGATTTTGCAATTGATTTTGTATGTAATACTATAATATATTATTAATATTAAGTATGTGAATATGTGTAATTCTGTATTAAGTTTTAAGTTTCTAGTAAAACTGTCAACAGATTAACGCATAAAGACTCAATATTAAATAGATAATAAAGAAATTAGGTTAGTAATGTCTTACTTTTGGTACGATCATGACATATTAGAAGTTGAGTCGTTATATTAAGTGTCACATGTACAAAGAAGATAAATTGGTCTCTGAACAAATTACAGTCAATTTGGTCTCAAAATATTAATTGTCACTTGTTAGAAACAAATTACTCTCCAAAATTATTCATTACAAGGCAAATTAGAATTCAAAAATATTAATTATGAAAAAATTAGAATATTACTCTCATACTGGCCTTCTCATTGTCAACATATCTCTCCCTTACTAACTTAAGAGCTCTATAATTTTTTTTTTTTTTGCTACAAATCACATTGAATTCAACATTTATATAATCAAAACTTTACACATGAGAATAAGTAAGCGACCTCTTCTTCAACTTGGCTATCACCCAACTTTGATTAGCTAGACTAGATCCAAAATCCCTTGCACAAGAGTGATTTGGATTATAAGTTTTGTTGGTTGTTACAGGAGTTTGAGGTTGAAGACCTCTACTGCTCCAACATCCTTCATATTACTAGTAGCTAACTATCATGAGCTCCCTTGTATCTAGGGGTGGAAAAAGGTCAGGCAACTTGTCAGGGGTCTGCAGCCTGGCCTGTGTTTGGCCTGGCCTGGCCTAGCCTATTATAAAATAGGCACAGGCTCAGGCTGTTATAAAAGCCTTATTATGTTAATAGGTCATGCTCAGGTTCACTAATTAACCTAGCCTAGCCTGTCAGACCTGTTTAGGCCTTTTAATATATAATTATATATATAAATAATTTTTTTATTATTAACAAAATAATGAGATATTTTAAATTTTATATTTAATTATAAATAATTTTATATATTTTAAATACTTTAAAATTTAAAAATTCTTATAAATATTAAATATGATATTTTATATATAAATATGTTTATTAAAAAATATTTTTTAAATAATATTTTTATTTTTGCAAAAAAAAAAAAGTTAGCAGGCCTTTTAACAGGCTTCAAGTCAGAGCAGACTGAATAACAGGCCAGGTTTAGTATTTTGAAAAAAGTCTATAGCAGACTACAGGCCAGACTCAGGCCAATCAACTACATGACAGGCCAGACCTGTTAAGAGCAAAGCCTGACCTAGCCTGACCTGTTTCCACCCCTACTTGTATCCTAGTCTCGATTACTATTTCTTGTGCTCTAATTTTAATGGCTACTCCCTTTGTTTCTTCGTCATTTTTTGGTAGAACTCCATTAACATTATCTTGTCCAACCTCTTTAGTATTAGTCTTACTTTTTCTCTTAGCTTTGTCTTTTTTCTTAATCAATTCTATATGATTCTATATACTGTAGTCTGTAGTAGATAGTGAGACCAAAGAGAGCTAAAAGTGATTTTTTGGAATTATTGCAAGATGATTTAGACAGTTACTATTAAAGGATGAAATTTCGCCTATGATCAACAAAAGGTAGATATTCTATCTTAAAACAATTTTTATATTTGTGATGGTCTAATTTTTTTATAATGAATATCTTTGGAGACTGATTTACCTTATAATGAATAATTTTAGAGATTAATTTATCTGAAAATGAATATTTTAAAAGACCAAATTGACTATAATTTTTTTAGAAATTAATTTATCTTCTTCGTACATATGACATTTAACGTTTAACACACCAACTTAACATAGAATAATTTTGTTAAAATTTAGAAGTGGACAAAATAAAACCAAAAAAGACTAATATAACTTATATAGTTAAATATTAGAGACTAAAAAAATTAATTGATTTTAATTGAGAACTAAATTGTCTAATTTAAAATTTCTTAAGAACTAATATATATATATATATATATATTCCTTATATTTATCAATTGTTTTTAACACGCAAAATGTAGACTACATGTAACATCTACTTAATATACTAAAACTGGGTTTTTCCCCAACTAATAAAAGTGACGTGGTGATCCTTCGTAAGTCCGTTTTCCCTCCACAATGCATGAAATTTTCCATCTATTCTAAATTATTTTATAAAAAATATCTTTATTATAATTATATTATAATTAATATTTAATGAATAATATATAATTATACCAATTTAGGAACATATCTTCGTTATTATTATATCAAGTCAATATTTAATACACTATTAAACTACTTTTTAATTATCAATTAAAAATATTTTTAATCATTTTAATAACAATTATTATATCAAGTCAATATTTAATACACTCTTAAACTACTTTTTAATTATCAATTAAAAATATTTTTAATCATAACAATAATAATAATAATAATAATAATAATAATAATAATAATAATAATAATAATAATAATATGATAATGGCACTGGTCGTGGTAATCATGATAAGAATATTTGATTCTAATCATAAAATGATCAAATCTTATAATATTAATAACGCACGTTAATTTTAAATATTTTTAGTTATTTTAATTATATTAATTATAAAAATATTGATATAATTTTAATTTTTATTCATTATTTAATAATAATAATAATAATAATAATAATAATAATAATAATAATAATAAATTGTAATAATAACATTGAAATTATCACGTGGGTAAAGTAACATCTTAAAATTATAATAATTTATTGCTGGTAATCGAAAAAATTATAATAGGGTTATGTAAAATTATTTTTAGCATTAGCATATAATAATTCTACAAGTTATTTTTTTATTACTTTAACCCGATATAATTCTATCTTCTTATGATATTTATTTCAAATATTTTTAGTTATTATACCCGTCCATGATAATATATCTCTACCCCCTTTCTATTTTAATATGTGTATATTAGGTATAATATTTTTATTTATTGTCCGAAATTTCCCTAATTATGATTAAAGATAATGATTCTAATTATGATATGATAAAATTATATAATTTTAACAATATTAATATATGATACAAAATTACTGCATATAATAAAAAATTACCTTAATAATAAATAATTTACATATTTATTTTTGTTTTACTAAAGTCTATATATAGTATTTTTCTGTGATACATGAATCTAAATTTGAGAGTCAACTCATAATTTTATATATTTTTTTTACTACTTCATAGAATAAAAATGTATTCTTCGTTTTTTATTAAAGTTGATCCTTTTAAGGTACAATTTATAATTTTTTATAATGTTTTTCATATACTCATTCTATTATATTGTTCTTTTGATAATGTGTTAATTGAGGTTGCTCTAAGTTATTCTTATCGTCTAATATTCCAGTTCGATTGTCTTTTGCCACAATCGTTTACAATGCATCACATCCATAAAATACCTCATCGAGTTGTCATCACTGATTCGGGTTCCAACTACATGGATGTAAGCGTTCAAAGAAGGGGCAATAATCTCTACTTTACCGAAGGATGGTTGGATCTACTCACCTATTATGACCAACCTAATGGAATGTGGTTAAAGTTAGCTTTCTTGGGAGGAGCTCGATTTTTTGATTGAGGAATTGTTTCCACGGAACTTAATGGAGAAAGTTCAAGTTCCATCCCCTCCATTTTTTTTCTCTGTCCGAGAATCTTCGAAGTGGAGCACATAATGAGATTGAATTCCCTCAATTTAAGTTCAATTTTGCTAAATTCGTGACAAATTCGGATATGCAATTTCAACGATTGGTAATATATTTAAATTTTCTTATTTTAAGCTTTTCATTATTAGAATAATTTTATAACATACTGTGATTTTTTTTTTTCAGAAATTACCGGTTTTCTTTTGCATGCAATGCAATGCCATTTAGGGGAATAAGGGTTAGATTGATTTCTCGGTGTGGCAATTTTATACCTTGTCGCATTGCATGGATAGCGGATGATGAAGCTTATTTAACACGAGGATGGTTTGAATTTGCACGAATTCTAAATATTCAAACTTACGATATTGTTTCAGTTAATTGTCGTTACGAGAATGACTCTATTCTATACGTGACTAAGGACTAGAATAGAATCAATATTGTTTACATATTTTGGTTTTAATATTAGTATTTAATTAAATTAGTATTAAAAAATTTTAAATTATTGTCTCAAATTATATATTATGAATATTTTTTGTGAATGTGCTATTTTTAAATATTTTAATAAAATGAAATACTGTAAGATATATTTAAGTTTATTTTTATCCTTTATTTCTTTAGTTGTATTTTCATTAAATTCGAAAAAAATCTCTACCTAAATATATAGTAAATCGTTGACCTAAACACAATTTCTTTGCTGAAAAAAAAAAGATTTTATCTAGAAAAAATAATAAAACATGCATCTTCTGATGATATATACAAAGTGTAATAGAATGAAAATAAATATTATGTCATAATAATATCTTTAATTGCATTATAATTAGCTCATAAATAATGTATGATTATATTATTTTGGGAAAATATTTTCATTATAGTTATATCAAATTAATATTTAATATATTATTAAACTAATTATCAATTAATGTATTATCATTTAACTGAATTAATCTATAAAGGATCAATTTTAATTTTAAATATATATTCTTTCTGTATTAATATACATGTGCATGTCACTTCCATATTTATTTTTTAGATCACTCAATTTTCATTAAGTGTAATAGAAACAAAAAAAAACCAATAAATAATTACTTGAGTTTTTCGTTATTTCTATATATAGGCTTTATTTTTTTTATAATACAGTTTATATCTATTTATTTTTATTTTTTATAAAAAATTATATTATATATATTTATATATTACTTTTTTTAACTCATTCTTATAAATATTGGCATATAATTAATATAGACAACATATATATCGAATAAATATTTTTATTGAATTAATTATAACAACTGATACAAGATAATAATATAGGAATAACTTAATTATAGCAAGAATTTTCATTAAAATAATTGACTAATAATTTGAATATAATTAATATAGTTAAATTGATATAATGAATGTGATTGAGAATATATGGCAATTATAGTAATTATATCAATTTCAAGCATAATTTACGTGACTTCATAATAATAATTCACGTGACTAATAACCTATTATGCAATAATAATAATAATAACAATAATAATAATAATAATAATAATAATAATAATAGTTTCGACTTCATATAATTGATATATGCCAATATAGTTCTAATCAGTATATAATAATAATAATATTATATGGATATAAGATTAATTAGTTAACTAATTAAATTTAGATTATGGAATTTAATTTCTCAACCAAATTTCTAATCATTAGTGATTTTATTTTTTACATTTACAGTAAATTTTGACTATAAAAAGAAAAAAATAATTTTGATTGTTTTTTATTTTATTTATTTACAGTCATAATTAAAATTGATATAATTATAATAAGTCTCTATAATTATAACAATATAAACCTGTTTCATATATAGTAATAATATTATACATATTTATATATCTCCTGTTTTATTTCTTTTTTCAAAATTTTGTAATATAATTAATGTGGACAATATAATCTACTATATATACTTAACAGGTGTCTCTATTTATATAAACTTTTTTTAATAGTAGCAAGTATCTCCATTAAAAATTCATATCCTTTGCAATTAGTGTGTATATAAGTTGTATTAGTCAATCTATCTACTTAATATATTAAAATTGGGTATTTCCCCAACTAATGAAGGTGACGTGTTGATCTCTCATGACTCCATTTTTCCTCCAAAATGAACTTTTCTATTCTCTATTCTAAATTATTTTATAAAAAATATATTTATTATAATTATATTATAATTAATATTTAATGAATAATACATAATTATACTAATTTAGGAACATATCTTTATTTTTAGAAAGTACTATTTTCATGTAATTAAAGCACTCTTCTCTCTTCTAAAATTATTTTTAGAAAAATATCTTTATTATAATTATATTACAATTAGCATTTAATGAATAATGCATGATTATACTAATTTAGAAAAATATCTTTATTTTTAGAAAGTACTATTCTCAAGTAATGAAAGCACTATTCTCTCTTCTAAAATTATTTTTAGAAAAATATCTTTATTATAATTATATTACAATTAGCATTTAACGAATAATGCATAATTATACCAATTTAGAAAAATATCTTTATTATAATTATATAAAATAATCTACTTAATATTCTAAAATTGGATTTTTTCCCAACTAATAAAAGTAAGGTGTCAATTTCTCATGAATTTATTTTCTTTTCAAAATAAAGGCACTATTCTCTCTTCTAAATTTATTTTAAAAAATATCTTTATTAGAATTATATTACAATTAGTATTTAATGAATAATGCATAATTATACTGATTTAAAAAATATCTTAATTATAATTATATAAAAAATTAAACATAAATTTATAATTCTAATTGCTATAAATATGATACTAACGTTCATAGTGGTAAATTGATATTGCAATAATTAATTTCTATAATTATTTTTGTACTATTAAAGGCTGTATATAGTGTTTCTTTATTTGTGGTTAGTGAGTCTAAATCTAAGAATAAAAGTATTTTTTTCTAATCTGTTATTCTTTTTTGATTGGGCAATTATTTCTAAGGAGCTTTTGTAGGTCAAGTTCAAGTCACATCCCATCTACGTTTGTCCAAAAATATTCGAAGTAGAGCATATAATGAGATCAAATTTCCTCAATTTAAGTTCAATTTTGAAAAATTCGTGCCAACCTTGAAGATGCAATTCAAAAATTGGTACTATATTTAAATTTTTTTCTCTTAAACTTTTTGTATTAAAAATAATTTTATAACATATTGTATTTTTTTCAGAAATTACCGGTCTTTTGGGACATTAATGCAATGCCATTGAAGAGAATAAAAGTCAATTTAATTTGACAATTTTAACAAGAAGATAGTCTGAATTTGTACCGATTCTAAGTATTCGATCTTATGATGTTATTTCGGTTGGTTGTTACGAGAATGACTCTAATCTATACGTATCTAAGGATTAGAATAGATTAAATATCATTTAAATAATTTAGTTCTAATATTGGTAGTTGATTAAATTAGTTTTAGAGAAATTTAAATTGTTGTCTCCATTTATATATTATGATTATTCTTTATGGATATGTTATTTTTAAATTTTTTAATATTTTTTTTAAGTTTGTTTTCTTTTTTGATATATGTATCACCTTTTTTTGTATTTCAAATTAGTAATGCAATTATTAAGAGAAATATAATTCATCAATAAATTAGAATGATTAAAAGTTTAATTAAGATTAACTAACATCTGTTTTGGACACAAGATTGATTAATTAAGATTAAGGCGCGAAAAAGGAAAAAGAGTCACAATACGTAATTTTGTTTTCTTGCTAATATATAAAAATACGTGAAAGAAAAAAATTAAAATATCACCATTTAAAAAAATTGTTAATCATACATATGAAAAAGGATTGAGAAATATGTATGGATATAAAAAATAAAAAATTATTACTTGATTGTAGAATAAAAAATAATCATATATATATAAAAAAATAATTAGTATATGTGACTTAAATTTTTATATGTACACTATATATATATATATATATATAAACAAATATTTAAAATTATTTAACAAAATTAATATATATGTATAGATAAATAAAGAAATTATTATAATTTATAAAAAGTACACATACGATGACATTAATAATAAAGAATAAAAAATTATTGAATGATTATAGACTCAAAAAAATTAATTAATATATACAATTTAAATATATTTACATACAATTAATATATATATATATATATATATATATATATATATATATATATATATATATATATATATACTACATAAAGAAGTATTTAGAATTATTTAAAATAATAAATATATTCCAAAAATTAAAAAATTATTAACTAAACAATTGATATATATATATATATATATATATATATATATATATATATATATATATATATGAAAATTAGTATGATTTATAAATATTATTACGCATATGATGGTATTAATGGAATAATAAAATCAGTATAATTATTGTAGGCTAAAAAAATTATTTATAATAAAAAAATAAAAAAATAATTAATATATGTGACTTAATATATGTATTTAAATAAGAAAAGATTTAAAATTATTTAAACAAAATAAATAAATATATCCTACGAATAAAAAAACCATTGACTAATCAATTAATATATACCGGTAGTATAAATAAAAAATTATTAAATAAAAAAGAAATAGTATGTTTTCAATTTTGGGAATAAAACGTAAATAATTATAATATTATAATTTGTTTAATTATTAATATTTATAATTGTTATTTTAAATCATAAATTTAGAGAAAAAAAGTAGATTAACAAAAACGATTAGTAACTATATTAGAGTTGATACACATAACACTAGATTAAGAAAAAATAAACGCAATTACTACAATTTAAATTAATTTTAATAAAATAATTTAAAATTATAATTTCAAACTTATCACGTACATAGTACGAATTATTGAACAATTTATTATCATGTACATGGCACGAATTATTAAACAATTTCTCATGTGTTTTATTTCCAAAATAAAAATACTATTTTACTTATAATTATTATTCTTTATCAACTCTTTCATTTAAACACTAATATTATTTATTAATTTTTTTATTTTTATTCCTCACATTTATTAAAAATTCCTTTTCAATAATTTAGGTATTAATTGTTGTTATTTAATTAACTTATTTTAGGTATTTACTTATTAAAATTTTAAGTATTAATTATACCTCAATTACGATATTAAGACTTTGAACTTAATTTTAATTTAATTTTGGACAATATCAAATATATATATATATATATATATATATATATGATATTTTAGGTATTAATTATTATTATCTATTAATTTATTTTAGGTTTTTAATTATTAAAATATTAGATATTAATTATATTCTGTTTACCATGTTAAGTCTTTAGACATAATCCTAATTTAATTTTAGACAATGTAAGAAGAAAAAATATATATAATATTAAATTAAAAAAGTAGATTTTAATTTTACATAAAATAATATAATAGATATAGGGTATAAATAAATTTACTTAACAAATATAATTATTCATAGTGTGATATTTTATTACGATAACATATCTTTGTGCATTGACTTCCTATGTAGCAATAATATATATATATATATATATATAGTTTGTTATTTTTCCATTACAAGACGTATTTATTATTATATTTCAAATTTAAAATTTCTTTGATCTAACATTGTAGTGAAAGAATAGCAAGCAAAAAAAAATGAAAAAAAAACATGAGAACATTTTAAACATGATTATGGCGAATCTTTTTTTCTTTAATTTTTAAATATATTATTTATTTTATTTATTTAGAATAATAACTAAATTTATTATAACTATAGTAAAATTAAGGGGTTATTACACTTGTTACTTATAAAAATTAGGAGGTTGTATAAAGGGAATGAAATTATTTGAAAAAATTACTAATTTAATAACATTCACATCAAATTAGTTTATAACTTTAGCTTAAATGACATAGTCTTTTCATGCTCAATTAAGAGGTTGTCGAGTCTCCTATTTTTGATAAAAAAAAAAAAAAACTTTGTATCCATTTTCAGGTTATTACTGAAATATTTTCTGAAAGGTTGTTTATTATGCTTATTAATTATTACCTCAATAAAATAATTGGAGGTTAAGTAAAATTTAAGAGAGGGCAATTAGGTCCACCGGTTCTTGGGTCCGCAGCTGCACGGAATATCTCCAAAAGGAGCAGAGGCAGCCCCACGGCGGTGACTGTCTAAGGCGGTTTCTTTCTCCGGCGACTCAACCACAAATAAATTTTCTGTAACTGTCATTTTACGAACTCTACACTCAACTATATCTGTGAGTTACTCCATTCTATTCGTGTATTTTTTCTTTGCTCGAAACAGTCTTTGTTGGTAAAATCTTTTACTACTTCACATCGCTGCAGTTTTTTATTCCCCGTAGCTTTTACGATGTTCAGTATTTGATCTGAATGGGTAGCTATTGAATAACTTCCCTTTATTTGTTGCTGAATTGCTTTTCTATTCTAAGTGGGTAATCAAAGTTTTTTACTTTTGGGTTACTATAAACATTAAAAATTTTAGGATGCTTTCGGTTTGTGTTTTTTTTTTTTTTCAATATTTTCTGTTTTTTGGATTGCATGAAGGAATTTCACTTTTCTGTTTTCACTTTTTCTTCACAAGATTCAGAAAATAGAAAACACACGAAATAAAAACAGCAAATAAAAGAGAAATAGGCAAATACACACCTAGTTTTTCACATTTCGCCCCCATAATTTTAGCAAAAAGCATTTTCTGGTAAAATTTCTTGTTATAAAGTATTTACCATAATAATATTGGTTGTTTCACAAAGTTTAACCATTGAGCTTGTTATTAATTTCTGGTAGGGTTCTTGCAACTTAATGCCGATTTTGGCTAGTTTTATAGTAAACTTGAGATATTTTCTCAATTGTTATTAAGGTCTAGTTTTTATTATATGGAATTTGTTTTATGTAGAGGGAGTTTAATTTATTATTATTTATTACTTACTATTATTATTTTTCATGTATATATTGCCATATCCCTATTTCAAATTTTACAAATTTTCTTAGTTTGTAGCTGTATGCATGCAACATAAGCCAAAACACTTGTACATAAATAATTTGTTTGTTGTTTTTGTGATTTTCTAGCAAACTGCAGAAGATGAGAAATGAGTGAACCAAAACAAAACAATAAATTTATAATTGCCACAACACCACCTATTACTTTTGACTAAGAAGCAAGAAACCAACCAAGTCTTTAACCTTTCCTAACAAGCTTTTATTGCAATGGCATCATCATCATCATCATCATATATTGTGGCCACTTTATCACCTAATAACTCTCTACTTTTCTCACAAACCAGACTCACTGGTGCTAACTGGGTTCATTTTCCATCAACTAGTAGGAGGAGAGTAGGTAGGGTAAGAGCAGAGACTGAAAGTATGGCTACTGTCACAGAGAAACTTGGCATCAAGGTTGAGAGGAACCCTCCTGAGACAAAACTCACTGAACTTGGTGTCAAGCAATGGCCTAAGTAAGCATAATATCTATATCTATATCTTTAGTTTTATGTTGATTTGAATCAGTTCTTTTTCCACATATCTCCATGACTCCATAGTCCATGCAACTGTTGTTATGGACTTGTGGTTTGGTGGATGAATCTTGTTCTGTACTATGACTGTGAACATTAATCTTATGGGGAAGACAATTTTGTGTGGTTCTATATTTAAGGAACCAAGCTAGAGTATAAGATCCATGGACCATGTTGCTGTGTCAATTTTTTGTGATTATTAGGTTCCGTGCAGTCTGCCCTTGCGTCTTCAATTCAAATAAGACACATCACTGTCATTGAATTTTGTGATGGTTAAGTTTGATAGAGTGATGGAATTGATGGTTACAATTTTATTTCAGTGTATCTGAAATTATTTGCTTCTTGGTCTTGGATTTCCTCATATGAAGCTAATTTATAAAATCATTCCCTTTTTTTTTTTCGCCATGCCAGACACACCTTGAAACTTCGATATATAGTTGGCAAGTAGCTGTCTTTCTTATTACCTTTCTCATTCTCAAGTCTTCACTATGAATATTTTGTATTGAATTTTAGCCCTTGTTACAAATGCATATCTCTGGCTATTTGTCTCACATTTTGATGATAAACAAACAGATGGGGTTGCCCTCCAAGCAAATTCCCATGGACATATGAAGCCAAAGAGACTTGCTATCTTTTGGAAGGGAAGGTGAAGGTTACACCAAGTGGGGCAGATGAGTCAGTTGAGATTGGCGCCGGTGACTTGGTTGTGTTTCCAGAAGGGATGAGTTGCACTTGGGATGTGTCTGTTGGTGTAGACAAGCACTACAAATTTGAGTAAATCTGCTGTAGTGATCTATAAGTAGCATCACTCTCTTAATATCCTTGTATTTGGAGATGTTTAGTTCTTAGCATATTAGTGTTGAGATGTTAGTTCTTAATATCACTCTCATGTTAGTGTTAAAGAAAAAATGAATAAATCTTATGTGATGAATAAAGATCATGACTTTCTGGAAAGTTTGGACATGGCAAGATTTTGAAGTGGTTATTAGGTTTTGTGGCTCCAGTTTCTTTGTGATTTCATGACCAAATGCTCAAAACTTGGACAGGTTATTGAGCTTCAAAGATTGTTATTATTTCACATTGATGTCAAGCATGATCATGTTTAAATTGCAAGTAAATACTTTCTGGAGCAAGGCAGGTACCCGTGGAATGGGTGTGTCTTCTTTATGTTATTCAAAGAGACATGTTAGAAAAAAAATTTCTCAACCATTCATGCTTCGAATTTGCTTCTACAATAACAAAATTGAGATACGGGATTTACAAATATTCTGTATTTATTTTATGCCTTCTTGTGGCTGAACAGAATAACGAATCTCATGAAAAAATCATGAAACTTGTCCATTCGGCTTTGCTTTATTTCCCGTTTGTAAACCCAGAAATGGTATTCATGATTTCATTAACAAATATAAGCAAAGAAAGAAAAAAAAATTCCCAAAAGTGGGAAAATAAAGAGAAATGAATCATTGTTGTGATGATAAGGGCCAATGGGCCTGTTTGTATACCAAGCCACTGGGCTGGATTTTACGAAGAATCTTTGAAGAAAAATTAGAAAAGAACGGAAACCAATTTTTTTTTTTTCAAAAAATTGATCATACCACTATTTACTAATGTGTGTGATATTATTATTTTTTTTAAGATCCTAAAAGAAATATTAGTCATATGATAAGTGATGGGAATGTTCAGAAATATTTTTCCCTTGTTACGTGTTTTAGATATTGATCAATGTTTTATTTTCTTGCATATTTGAATTTCAGGATATATGGATCTAAATGAAATAAGATTGATGTTAAGATACATCATATATATAGGGACACCTGACCTCAACTATAGCAAGGAATAGTGGCTCTACAAAAATGTTATTTATATATTAAAATTAATCGCCAAAATCAATCACTATGTATTTGTGTATAAATACATATGTTATTTAGTTTATTTTTAATGTATATTTTATATTTCAACATATATTTTATATTAGTGGCTGATTTTGGTAGCTAATTAAAGTGTATATGTAGCATAGTCGGCGAGTCTAATATAAAAAAGTATTGTAAAATAAATAAATAAATAAAAAAGAGAGGTAGATATAAGCAATCTCGCTAAGTAACTAAGAGAGTGTCTAGCCAACTCCTGCCAACTCTCTAATGGGCTGGATTTTAAAGTTCAACAAAAAATCATTCTCCATCTACCTAGCATTTACCTTAATTTTCAAAATTTACCATTTCACCCTACTACGTTTTACTACAATGGCTTATCACCCTCCCACCTCAATCCCATCGGTGAGCATCCCCCACCCGGCGCATCCCCCAACGGCAGCACACCACCCTCCCAATATCTTGTAAACAATATTAATTAGAATTGTTTAAAAAATTGGCTGGTTTGAGTTGTCTACTTATACTTTTTCTATAGAGACAAACATATTTTATATTTGTCTTTCATATATTATTTCACAAGAATAGCATGGATTTTACTTTTTAAAATTCTAATATTTAGTTAAGTTATGAAGTTTTTTTTTTGGATTCAAGTTCTCACCAAATTATAGATAAACATATTCAAAGCAAGATCTTGCATATCATGAATGCTTGGTCAGTCTCCAACTCAAAGTTCTATATGAACTTCAAAGCAACCCTCATATAGTTTCTTGCTTACTCAAACCAAGATAGATCATCTAGAATTTTCTCAAGGCAGGACTCGTTGTTAGAAATGTGCTTGTTGGAGTTAAAAATTAAATATATTCCCCTTGTTTTCAAAATGCAACTTGGACAGTTTTAACAAATGTCTTCATCAAAATAGCATCTCTTTGAGTTGTAGACATTTAGCACCAAGTATGTCCAACATACTTTTGTTAAAATAAAGAAACCATTTATGTAATATGATAACATATAATATAATTGATTCAATGACAAAAAGAAAATGAAATCAAAATAGCAAAAACATTTACCGCCAAGTATTTGACCAACATACTAAGAAACGTATCTTCATGTAAATGCAAGAAGAGGAGAGTGGCGAGAGCAAGTGGCTGCTGTGTACTGTTGCAAGCAGCGAGGTTTTGGAGAGTGCAGCTTCATCTCCTGTTGCTTCTTCGTGATGTGAAACGATGAAGAATAGGTTTTTATGTTAAGTGGGGCAAAATTGGAATAAATGAAATAGGATGAGGACACACTTGGAGAGAAAGTTTCACAACAAGTTCTGCCCTTACAGTCCCTCACAATATGGAAATGCAAAAAATATAAGTTGTATATGACATAAGTTGTATATTGAAACATAAGTTTTTGTTTCTACAACCTTGGTGTTTTGTGACATAAAAATTAGCATTTCCTACAGAAACGGGTTGAGTATGAACCTATAAAATTTCAAGCTACCATTTGTCATTTGTTACATGATGAGTGAGTTTGTGTGGTGATTTCTGTTGTCCCCTTTCAAAAGCAATTATTCTCGGATCAAGCTTGTGTTCTTTTCTTACTCTTTTATGTATGTTATCTGAGAGCTCCTAGAAAAATGGCTAAACATACTCACATTGGCATAGAAATAGTTATTATTTTAACTTCAATTTAATGGTCAAACCTAATTAATTCCTTGTACTTTAGTCCTACCAATATAATAGAATAATAATTATTCAGTCAGGATCAATATTTAGGAATTCAAACTCCTTAAAAATTCTTATATTTGTTTAATTATGGTAGAAGCTGGTCACCAAAAAAAAAATTATGGTAGAAGCTTATAATTTATTAATATAAACATTTTTTAGAGTTTCAACCGTTTCTTTTGGCTAATAACAATGCTTAGTGAATGAATGTACATAAAGCATCATATTAGTATCGTGAAAAAGTTTTGAATATATTAATAACTCCATAGATTGCAATTCTTTTGAGGTTTCAAGAACAACAGCAAGAAAAACAATACGAAAAAGATGGCAGGCTCAAATGATCCATTAGTGATAACATTCGGCGAGATGCTCATCGATTTTGTTCCGGACACAGCCGGAGTCTCCTTGGCTGAGTCTCGTGCCTTCATCAAAGCCCCCGGAGGTGCCCCTGCCAATGTTGCTTGTGCCATTTCCAAACTTGGTGGTAACTCTGCCTTCGTTGGCAAGGTACTCAATTAATCTCTTCTTAATTTATTTCAAGGATCATTGACTATACAAGCAATTAATCAGCAGCTAAATCCGCAAATATGCTTGAAATTGCTGACAAATTACCAGCAAAACACCTCTAGATATTTTACTTGTGAATTTTTTTGTAACAAAAATCCACCATTAATAATTGCCCCCACTCGGAGGAAAAATTATTTGCTGATCTTACTGCGAATTTAGAATTTCAAGTTTTGAAAATTCACAACAAATAATCAATATTTCTATATAGATTGAGGAATTTGCATTACAACCTAATCCAACAAAAAATATATGTGCACATCAAAAATCAACCACCAAATCAGCCATTATATATTTGTGAATAAATACATGTATTATTAACCTCATTTTCAGTGTGTATTTTATATTTCAACATGTATCCTATATAGATAGCTGACTATACATGTAGCACAGTTGCTAGTCGAATTAAAAGTCACATTTTCTTTGCCATGTAGACTCAAAACTGCAATAACGTGACAGGTGGGAGATGATGAATTTGGAAAGATGCTAGTTGACATATTGAATCAAAATGGGGTGAACACAGATGGTGTGTGCTTTGATAGGGAAGCAAGAACTGCATTGGCATTTGTGACACTGAGAAAGGATGGAGAGAGGGAATTCATGTTCTACAGGAATCCCAGTGCTGATATGATGCTGAAGGAGTCTGAGTTGAACATTGGTTTGATCAAGAAGGCTAAGATATTTCATTATGGATCCATTAGCCTCATATCAGAGCCTTGCAGATCAGCACACTTGGCAGCCATGAAAGCTGCTAGAGAAGCCGGTGCTTTGCTTTCTTATGATCCAAATGTGAGGCTCCCTTTGTGGCCTTCTCCTGATACTGCTAGGTCTGGAATCAAGAGCATTTGGTTTGATGCTGATTTCATCAAGGTACTAATTTTTTTTTTTAATCTATTCTTGAATTGTAGGACGGCCTCTACCACACTATAAATATATAACACCCAAATTCTTTTTTCTTTTTCACCATTAAATTGAGTTATATGTCTATAAATGAGAACTTGGACTGGGATTCTTGAAAATTTGTTGAAATCTTGGGTCAAGGGAATGAGGAAACCGAATCTGCAACAAAAATATTAGAGGACATAACATAATAGCACTCTTTTAAAGTTTTAGCCATGTATCACATACAATTTCTTTTATGCTTAATCCATTCCTTCAATCTAACTGTGGTGTGTAAAATGAGTTACTGACAAATTTTCTGTATTATACAATAAAAAACACTTGACCTGTTTACACTCACACAATCAAAAGTCTTATACTAATGATATTTCATAGAATGATATTGTTTATTATTTCTTCTATGTATAAAAAATGTATTGAGATTAAAAAGATAGAAGTTATGAATTTTATGAATGGATTCTTATTCTCTGTTTTACCAATCTGATGTCCTATTTATATTAATGAAGAGAAATATCTCTTTAACGAGATACAACTGTTTAATAGGATATAACTCTTGAGTGAGTTACAAACTCACAAGAGATACAACTTTTCAAATATGACTTTTCATATATTTTAAAAATATTTCTCACAAACACTTTATTTTTAGGTTTTCAAATACTGTCTCTTCAAATTTTCAGGCAAACGAGGATCTTGTATTATTATTCTTCAGTTAAGTTATAGAATATTTGTTGTTCATGGAAATTTGAAAATGAGATGATGCATATTCTCAAACTTTGAGCTCTAAGTTAAAATGAAAACGAAAGGGCAGTCCAATACACTCCCAAAATAATATATATAAATCGTATCTAATATTATTGAGTGGTTTATTACAAGAATGAGAGGAGCAAATCCTAGCCCGTATAATCCACTATGGGTGGTCAAGATTAAAAATGATTAAAAGGTCGCATGATGACTTAAAAAACCATATAGTTTTATGTTCTAATTAATTGATGATGGTCTAAATAGGTTAGTGATGATGAAGTTAACTTTCTTACACAAGGAGATGCTGAGAAGGAAGAAGTTGTTATGTCCCTCTGGCATGACAAACTGAAGTTGCTTCTTGTCACTGATGGAGAGAAGGGTTGCAGATATTTCACCAAGGTACTATGCATCCTTGTTCTAAAAAAGAAATCTGAATTAATTAGAAAATGAAAAAAAAAAGGCATTTAATTTTCTAATTGAATTAAGACATTACTTTTGATCAAAACTACACATATTTGGACATGTATTGTTTGACTGCAGAAATTTAAAGGAAGGGTAACAGGGTTCTCAGTTAAGCCAGTTGATACAACTGGTGCTGGTGATTCTTTTGTTGGTTCTTTTCTCGCATCTGTGGCCCGGGACTCTTCCATATTTGATGTAATCTCTCTCTCTCTCTCTCTCTCTCTCTCTCTCACACACACACACACACCCCATAAATAATTATGGTAATACTAGGGAGACAATAACCTTGTCTACATCTTTCTCTCTATAGAAGGAGCAAAATTTGAGAGAGGCTTTGACATTTTCCAATGCTTGTGGAGCAATATGTACAACACAGAAGGGAGCAATTCCAGCACTTCCGACCCGCTCAGAAGCTGAGAAATTTATCTCTGGCAATAAAGGCAATTAGACAAGGCTTTAACAATTTTGTATTGCATAATGGTCTCACCATTCGTTCTCATTTTATCTTCCCATCTTATAAGCTATTGATGGTACAGTGAGACAAGTGATTAGGTATACTGATTAATCTAAGACATGAGTGTTTGAAGTATATTGTTAGACTTAAATTTTACAGTTTAATTTTGATGTATGACAATGTATTTTACTCTATCGAAAATTCAATCAAATTCATGATTAGATGACATTTTAAACAATAGATTTGAAATTTAGTTACTTTTAATAATGTGAGAATACAGAATTGGATATCTGGATAAAACTCTTGTATTGTCGTGCATAAAAATTAAATTCTAAATTTTATAAAAAAAATTGAGATTAAAATATATAATCATGCTAATTTCAAGTGATTTTATATCCTCTAAATAACTGATAATCATAACCATCCCTTGATCTTTCATTATCACTTAGTACATTTTCTAATACAATTCATATATCTAAGACAATTTGTATTCAACAACATTAATTCATTCACAGTAAAAAATGACAATAACAAAAGCAACGAATGGAGTGATTTTGGAATTAAGTAATAATATATCATGCTAACGAAACATTGCTAACAATATGAATGATGATATTCAGTTTATGGATGACGATATCGCAAGTCAACTTTTTTTAATTGTTTGCATACAAAAATGACTGTCTACTATAATAAATTGATATTATTAAAAGTTAAAACATGTATAATACAAAAGAATGAATCTATAAATATGAAACTAATTAAATTTTTTACCAACATGACTTGCCGTGTTACTGGATTTGAGATCACACTCAAATTTACTATAATATGAATATATGATCATTCCCCCCTCCCCAACACCAATCATTGACGAGAAAAAAAAAAAAAGGATTGCAAGACAATACTGAACTCTATTGTAAGGGGTTCATTACCCATTTATTAGGAATAATATTATTCTTAGGTACTTAAAAAATGCCAATTAAAATTGCACAATGCCAGGTTTTTATTTAAATGAACAATAAAACCCTTAAACTTTTGTATTAAGTGCTGCCTAAACTAGCAATGCTACATCTTTCATTTCTTTCTGTTTCCTTCCTATCCAATGTAGCTATGCTGTTATACAAGGGATAATTACAGCAACTTATGAATATACTTTTTACAAACAACAATAACAATGACATTATACATCTTGATTATTATGGTATGAAGTATAGACATAAACATTACATGCTCATTGCTCTTGATGTGATCTCTTGTTCCCCATCTTGCATGTCAGATTCAGCTACATCACCCTTAACCTACAATTCATGTGGCAAAAAGTGTCGGAACAACCTTAGCACATTCTTATAGTGCTGCAAATGGAAAGAAACAACTCCTCTGAAATGATGCATTCACAAGGGCTTGTTACATGGATGAGTAACAACTAAAGCCCTGTGCTACTAGTTGGGTCAGTTACATGGATCAAACAACACTAAAGCACCCAAAATCGTGTGTTTAAACTGTTTCTAAAGTCTACACCAAAGGATACATATAACGTTTTTTGCCAGAATGAGCTATAATATCATACCTTTGAGTCCTCCATCTTAGCAAGGTACCGCTCCAAAGCACCTTCGCCGCGGAGAATTTTTCCTCCGCAACCGACGGCATTTACCGATCCTACTGATTCCTCATCGACAACAACTGCATCAATCTGTTCGTTTCCTGTCTTGACATCTGGAATCTGTTACATACAAGCATTCAATGTATCAGTAGAAAAAAATAGACGGATAATCTCAGATCTTCAAAGATGGTCATATATATTTAAAGATATATATTGTTAGACATTTTCATACCTCATACATGGCTTCAGTTAAAATGTTTTCCAGTAGGGCTCTTAAACCCCTGGCGCCAGTATTTTTTGCCATTGCTTTCTTGGCGATCAATCTCATAGCTTTCTCTGTGAAGTGTAGTTTTACCTGAAGAGAAGGTTTATACAAGTATAAAATCTTTTATGAATTATGGCACAGAAAAAATTTTGAACATTCCAAACAAGTAGTTCTGACAAGGTTCGACCAAAAAAATACCAACACCAAATGTTGACAAGATCATAAAATCTAAAGCACGCACCATGTGTCGGCAGAGGAATTAAGTCAGGTTTAATGTTTAGTAGAAAAAGTAACGGGAAGACGATAAATTGAGAAAGCTAAATCAAGATCAGAAGATTAAAGGAAGAAAAAGCTTGAAGATATATAGGGAAACAAGCATTTACTTTAGATGACCACAGGTGTCTTGAAAAGGATGAGGGGAAGCTTAACTCTACAAGAATTTGAAACAAAATATAATATTAAGTCCGAGTCATTATTAGACAAGCCAGTAGTATAGAATAGAAAACACATCAATTGATCATTTCAACCAATTTAAAGTTTCATTTGTATCTGCAAATGCCCATTATTTAGTTGCTTGGAAGACAATGATAACATAGGCTTGGTTTTTCATGCCACAGAGATACACAAGCATGTGAGACAGAGAGAGACAGAGAGAGACAGAGAGAGAGAGACAGAGAGAGAATAGAGAAAACTGCTTACATTATTCATGCTAAATAATTTCTTGTACTGCTTAGAGAGTGCATTTTTCGGTTCTGAGAGGACCTGCAGAACCAACAAAATTTCAAAGGTCATATGATTAGATGTATGAGCAGAATCTAGAATTGAATCTCTTTCCTAAATTAGGCAGGTTTTCAACTATATATATTCCCAATGGGATCAAACTCTTCTAAAGTGAGAAAGTTGGTAAAGTGAAAAAGTGATGGCCTAATCACCCTTGAATTAAGGTAATGGGACTCACACATGATAGAAATTACAAATTTAATGGTGATTAATCCCCTTAATTTGTCACTTTACAATTTTCCTCACTTTAGAGAATCTTTTTCCTTCCCAATGCTATTATTGTAGGACCCTTGTACCACTACGCAAATTTCTGTCCTTGTGCTTGCACATGTCATACACCACATAGTATTAAATCCCACAAACAACAAAACAAAGCCGTATCCCACTAGGTGGAATCGGCTACATGGATCAAACGATGCCATTGCGCTCAAAAATAGAAATTCGGTAGCTTTGGTGGTGACAAAATCAAATGATCAGCATTCACCACAGCACACGACAAGCAGAATTAGTCCTTGGAGCGCTAGACTACTTAAAAAAAACAGGAAAAGCTACAATAAAATTGAAAGAAATATATGCAATGAATACCTGCATAAGCTGTTCTTCAGTTAAAGCTGACAAGCTAATTAAAATCGGAAATCGTCCAATAAACTCTGGTATGAGACCATATGCAATAAGATCAGCACTTTCCACCTGAAATTACTAATGCAACTTTTAGATGCATTTGGAAGGTTGTCGGCCACAATAATTTCATTCTTTAATGTAATTTTCTGATTCTCAATTGCTGAGAAGTGTGGGAAGTATACTGAATCATAATAGTTTAAGTGCATGATCTGTTAACTTTTATCTGCATGAGTGTTTATCTATTATCTAGTTTTCTAGGAAGGGGAACAAGTTTTCCGAGTCAGGTAATTAGAGTAAATTCTCACCGACTCAAGTAAAGATGATGCTATGGCTGCATTTGTTAGTTGACCAGTCCTCATATTGGCACGAACTGGTGCTCCAAAACCAATGGAAGAATCATGTCGTCTGTTTATTTACAAATTATTTGAATTCAATTAAAATGATGAGAGAACCAAAGCATATGTAAAAAATCTGAACAGAGAATCTTACTAGGCAGGAATAAAAAGATATTTACCTCTCTGAAATTGTTTTTTCAAGATCAATGAAGGCACCCCCACATATAAAAAGAATATTCTTTGTGTCGATCTGCATATCATAAAAATGATAGCACAATTATTTAAAAATCTAGGGACTTTCTGGAATTATACTCATACTGCAGTAGATGATGGAAGCTGACCCACATTAACAAAATATTAACAACTACTTGCTAAGTGGATAAAAAGTTAAAGAAACTATTTCTGATATCTATCCTACATTTCCTCCATAATTATCCTTCAACCATCAGTAATCACTTATGTGTTTACATTCATTAGTGTTCATCACACAATAAGACGGTTGTATTGTACTTGTGTTTTCGATTGCTTTTTATAGGAGTGAAAAATATTTAATAATCAAAATAATAACCCCCCCCCCCCCCCCCTTTCCTTTCCCCTCCTCCTTTTCTTGTCTCTCTCACAAAAGCCTTTCAAGACTCAAGACAGAAAAAAAGATATGTGAGTCAAAATATTCTCATCAGATCAAAGTGCACACATGGATATGAAACATACCTGTATATTATCACCTCGTGGATGTTTCCTTGCTCCTTTCTCAGGAACATTTACTACCTACAAAGTAAGGAATAAATCCAAGTTCAAAATACTTATATTTTCCGAAACATTCACTTATTAATAAACCGATTATCAATAATGCAGTCTGATATTAGTTTCCAAGTTGACTCACAGTTCCTTCCAGCATTTTTAATAGTGCCTGCTGAACACCCTCGCCTGAAACATCTCGGCTAATATTTAAGCTCTCAGCCTGTAATATATATAACAGTTAAAAGTAATCATGGATGCAAAACTATGAACTTGGAAAATTACGATAGCAAAAAACCTTCTTAGTTATCTTGTCCACTTCATCAATGTAGACTATCCCTTGTTGAGCTGCTTGAACATTGAACTCTGCTGCCTTTATAGAAGAAATTAAAAGCATAAGAATGAGATGTCAAGAACCAAGGAACAGATGTTTACAGTGTTTTTGAATATCCCATAGATCATAGCATTAATCTACATTGCTAACAAAAGCTGTTACCAGCAAAGCATAGGGAGCTTAGGTTCTTAAAAACTTATATAAAGGTAAGTGGGTATTGTTGAAGACAAATTCCTGTAAAAACTTCAGCTGTTAAGTGAAGTGGTGACATGCAAGATTCTTTTGGAAAGTCCCTAAAAGGTTCATTCCTAGAAAACTAAGTAAGAACCAAAATAAATCATAAACCTACAGAATAATTCACATACCGCCAGTAATTTATACAATATTGATTCCACATCTTCTCCAACATAACCAGCCTGCAAAAAAAAAAACATTTCTTCGTTTAGATAAATGACAATCCGAAACCTTGAGCCAGCAATTGAACCAAAAAGTCAAAAATAGGTTAACACAATTTGACCACCCAGATTGTTCATATGAATTTTTAGTTTTTGTTCTTTTTCTTTCAAAAAAAAGATTCAAAGTTAAATTCAATCTTTTTACTCAATAACTTAAAAATTCAGATTTTCAGACAGGAAAATGAATAGAACATTGTCATTTCATAACTTCCTTCCACTCAACTCTTAAGCTACCAAATTTTAAAATGACTTCATCAATGAATACATACTTGCCTGAGTTAAGGTTGTTGCATCAGCAATGACAAATGGAACATTCACGAACCGAGCTAGCGTCTTAGCAAGTAATGTCTTCCCTATTTGATGGAAGTTAGATCAGCATAAAAGTCATGTGATTTTGGATACAAGATGAAAGAGCAAACGTCATGGACATAATGAATCCATGCTTAAAATTCAAGAAGGAAGAAAAGGTAGTTGCTGAGAACTTCATACCTGACCCTGTTGGACCCATCAAGAGAACATTACTCTTTTCCAGCTCGACATCATCATTATCTAATCCTTCTGGAATTCCAGAATCAGCCTCTGACCTAGTGTTAAAAATCAGTCAATTCAGTCAGAGAAAACAATTATGATAAAAGAATTTGCAGATGACATCATATAAATGATATGATGAACAGAATCTCATGGAAGGGTGTAAGGCAAGGAAACATTAATAGAGGGGGCAAGTAATTGATCTCAGCAGCGTCAACTACTGTTCCACAAAGGAATAGAACCAAGAAAATGGAAGGAAAACTGAAAAAACTTACCCTTTCTGTTGAGAAGCATGGTATATTCTTTTGTAGTGGTTATAAACAGCTACTGATAGAACCTTCAACAGCAAAAATATATATACAATTAATGATTATATAGCCAATGTCCACAACTTAGTAAAATGCATTAACAGTAACTTATAACTCTGAGCATTTCCCCCTCTTCCCTCAGGAACCATACAAAAATAGTGAAACTAAATTTATACACAAATATCATTTTGCATAGAATCCATCTTCTCATCATATCATGTGTAAATTTATAGACAAACATGATTAGCATAGGATCCAATGAACTCTGAGTACTGATAATTTGGAGCAAAATAATCATTAACACACTACACAAAGCATGAATACAAACAGAGTTAACAAATGGGCATGATTCAACCATAAAAAATATCAGGCACGTATGGAAATACCTTTTTGGCCCTGTCCTGGCCAATTACAAACTTGTCAAGACCCTTACAGATCTCCTTTGGAGTTGGCAAGTCCCTCCCCAAATTGGAACCACCCCATGAACTCTTCTCACTGCCACTGCCGCCACCGGAACCACCTTCTCGGGGCCCAGAAGCCCTTATAACATTAACACCAGGAGCAAAAGGTGGCCCTGGAGGACTATGCACAGCAACACCACCACCACCACCATTCCCATCACCTGAACCAGGTGCATTACTATCCCCATCACCACCACCACCACCATTACTATTCAACACTCTACCACCAAACCCACTGATTCTCCTAGGCACCTTAGTAGAATCAAAATCAACATCATCATCATCATCATCAAGATCGTTTTTTTCAGAAACCCTCTGAGCCCCAATCTCCAAAAAGCTACCTTGAAGAGGCGCAACGCCATGAGGGCTGAAGTAATAGGCAGCGTTGCAATTGGGGCAAAGGTTCACAGTACCATTGAATTGGTGACCTCCCTGGCGAGTTGGGAGCTTGAGGTTGTCAATTACAATCATGTCCCTGGAGCAGCGTGGGCAATTCGGATCGGCTCGGATCCTCCGGGACCGAGTAATCGGGTCGTCCGAGCCTCCACGGCCCCATTTGTGGCGGTGCTGGAGTAGCCTATGGTAGAACAAGAAAGTGCTGGTGTTGGCGAGGACGCGGTGACGCTGCTGCTGCTGATGATGATGATGATGGGGTGAAAGGGTGAAGTAGGCATGTGAAGAAGAAGAAGACGAAGAAGAAGAAGAAAGGATTTTTGGGTTGGGATGAAGCTTGTTTCTGTGCTTGTTCCATGTAGTGAAGAGTATTCGAGACATTGATTGGGAGCAATTTCGGGGGTTGAGGAAGGAGAGAAAAGAATTGGGATTTTGATGAGATGAGGTTGGAGCTTTGGGATCTGTGTGTTGATTTGTTTATGCCATTTTTGTTCGTGTTCTTCCGTGTTGGGTTGGCTGATTAGTTTACTCACCTCAGCACACAAAGAAAGTATTGCCTGCAAGAAAAAGTGTTTCTGTACAAGGGAGACGAATAGAGGATAAAGTAAATACTTAAATAGTTTTGTATTTTTTCTGTGAGAATAATATAGAATTTTATTTGAGCAAGTTTTTTATTTTTTTTTTCATCATTCACCGATAAAAAAATTAATCACTACTTTCTAAACGTACTGGAAATTCAATTTCGGCAATAAAAAGATTAATAATTAGGAGAGTGATATTTTTTTTTTTTTAAATTCGAAGATAATTTTTGTGATTTACTCTTTTCAGATTTACAAATATGATTTAATCATTTTTCTAACAAAATATAGTCATACTACATGAATAAATATTTTTAATAAACAAATTATTCATACATATTTGTAAATTCTGCAATTTAAATCTTATGCTTTTTCTTTTTCTTCTTCTTCTATATTTATTATTCTTTATTATTATTATTCTCTTCATTTTGTTCATCTTTTATTTTTCGATATATTTTATTTCAGAGACATTTAAATAAAGACGTCTAAAACGTCTTTTTTTAAAAATATTTTTTATAATTAAAATTTAACATATATAATCGATTAAGTTATATTATTTTTGTCAAAATTAGGTCAAATAAATTAATTTGACAAAAAAATAGTGAATCAAATTTTGAACTGATCTAAATTAATATTATTTTTTATAAAAAATAACTACAATATTAATTTGTAGTCAAAAGTAATTTGTAGTTATTTTTTATAAAAAATAATATTAATTTAGACCAGTTTAAGATTTGATTTACTATTTTTTCAGTCAAAATAATTTGTCTAACCTAATTTTGACAAAAATAATACAGTTTAATCAATTATATGTATTAAATTTTAATTACTAAAAAGACATCTTAAAAAAAATGTTTTAGATGTCTTTATTTAAGTGACTCCTATTTTATTTTTATCCTTTTCTCATTTTCATGTTTGGTTATTAGTACAAAATAATTTCTATATCTTCTTATATATATTTGTTTTAAAATAGAGAATTTCATTCAAATAAATTAACTTTTTAAGTTTAATTATACAAAAACATAATTTTAAGTTAAAAAACACATAAATTATTTTAAAAAGTGCAAACTTTTAGTTGAATAATACAAAGAATAACACAGAAATTTTAATGAATAAAATAAGATGTAACTTAAATATGAATTGATATGTTTATCAAAAAACAATTATGTGTTTACTTCCTATGTTCTTTTTAAAAAACTTTTATTTCTATCTTTAAAAAAATTGTGTTTATCATTACAAAATTTTTATATTTATTGTCAATAAATTTTTATATTTGCTTCTTATATTTCTTTCTTAAAAACAATGTGTGCTTACTTTCAAAAGTTTTTTTTTTATTTATCATCATAAAATCTATGTATTTCTTGTAAAAAAAAGTTTCTGTAATTAATATTTACTTCCTATATTTATCTTCAAAAACTTGTGTATTTATCTTCAAAACGTTTTTATGTTTATTATCATAAAATTTATATATTTGTCACCAGAATATTTGAATGTTTACTTCCTATCTTTTTCTTTTTTCAAAAGTTTCTATTTACCTTCAAAATTTCGATATAAAATTTTTTAATTTAAAATCATAAAATTTTGTTTTAATCTTAAAGCGATTTTATGTTTTCTTCTAATGCTTCTCTTCAACAATTTATGTGTTTACTTTCAAATATTTTTATCGTTATAAAATTTATGTTTATCCTCACAAAATTTTTTTGTTTATCGTCAAAATATTTATTTATTTACTTTTTATATTTTTCTTCAAAAATTTGTATTTACCTTCAATACATTTCTATGTTTATTGTTACAAAATTTGGGTTAAAAAATTTATATGTTTATTTTTTAAAGAAAGAGTTTAACACAATGACTTGGAGCTTGTTAGTTGTTACATAAAACACAATAAACAAACGAATTTTGTTAGGGAGACAATGAAAAATCTTGATAATGTGTATAATGGCCTAGTTATTTAGCCTAATAAGAATAAATAATAAAAACTCTTCCACATATTATCCTAAATTCAAAAATTCTCATTCAATTATTTCACATCAAATTTCAAATTTCAAAATTTTCAATTTTAAATTTCAAATTTTTAAAAAAATCCAATTAATTATTTAAAAAAAATAATCATCCAAAATTCTAATTTACTAAAATATTTCACTCCAATACCGTCTTCTTTTTCAACGAGCGGCCACCCCCACCTTCATCAATAATCATCCCACTTCACCTTCGCTGCTTGTCTTGCCACACGCCACTCACCCTTAGTAAAAATAACCATCCACTTAAGAATAAAAATAATCATCTGCTTACCTAATGAATTGAACATCCAACATATTTAAATTATATATAACTAAACTCAATCCAATCAAAATAATCATCTACATAAAATTTAAAATAACCATCCGCATACCTACTAAAATAACTATCCTAAATTGACCATTAAAATAGAAGAAGAAGGAGATAAATAAAAAGAAGAAGTAACTATGATTATCCAACAATTTAATTTTTATTAAAAAAATGTATAATTTGACATATGAGTCTTATGATTTGATGTAACCATAAAATAAAATAAAAAAAGCTTGAACAGATGAGGAGAAGACGACGACGGTAGGTGTGAGGGGGCCGTAACAACAATGCGACCATGACCCGTCCAACGGTCACGCCTTCAACTGGCTGACGAAGGAGGCAGGAGCCAGGCGGACGCAGGGTGTGCACACCGTGCAGGTTACTGGCGCAGAGACAAGCCGGCGCCGAAAGACGAGCGCGTGCAATGGGTGAGCGGTGCAGGACCGGGGCCGACCGAAGCAGCAGCTGCCAGCAGGGGGAAGACGCGCGCGAAGAAGGTTGGGCGCTGCAGTTCTGATCAATGCTGATGAAGGCTTCAGGTCACGCGGTATCGCAGCAGTGGATGCTGAGGGCTACGGCAACTGGTGTCTGCGGTGGCGCGACAGATGAGAGAGGATGGACAGGGAGAGAGAAAGAGAGAGGGAGACCGGTTGGAGGTGTTCGTGACTGTTTGGAATCCTTATTTGCTTTGTATTTAAAATTGGAAATAATTTTGTAATTAATTAATTAATTATCATTTAATGTTAATTTAAAAAATATCTCCATTGTACACATTGTACACTAATTACATTGGCTTCTCATACTTTCTCTAAACAAAATACCAAATACAAAGCAAGACAAAAACAAAACAAACAGTAAACAAACAGAATAAAAGCTAAAACACAAACTCACAGTTTACCCACACATACTCTATATTATTTCCACTTTCTTTGTCCATCTTTCTCGCTATCTTTCACAAGCAACAATCTACTATCAAGCACACCAACTTGAGGACAGGTACTCAGGGTGGTTCAAGCGTCGATCTAATCCGAGGCAGATTCTGAGCTCGAGGACAGGTACTCAGGGTGGTTCAAGCGTCGATAATTCCTAAATGATGAGGCCATGTTGCGATAACCAGTACCGAGGCGTTTAAGGGCGTTGCGGGTCTCGTAGTGGATGAGTTTCTCCTCCTCTAACAAGTCGTGGTTGAAGTCATCGACAACCATTGCATGCAACTCCAACAGCTTCCTCAGCAACGCCGCTGAAGCTTCTTCGCGAGCAAGATACTTGTCGTCGGAGTATCTCCCGGCAGCACTACAAGAAGAAGACTCTGACGCAGTGGGAACGGCAACCAAAAATCTGGGAACAGTTTCCCTGGTGGTGGATTCGTACGTCTGCATCTGGTACACAGGCGGAGGATCGTGCAGACTACTACACACTTGCCGGAGTGAGGTCTGCCGGCTCTTATAAAGAGCCATATGGCTCCAATCACGATCTGGAATGAATTCGATTCCTGCAAAAAAAGATGGGGCTCAGACACGTAATGCAGGTGCAAAATGGGGATGTTCTAGTAGGTGGAAGATGACAAAGACGTACCGTGTTCGTGGCGGTCTGCTAGGGTCAACTGGGGAAAGACGTCATCCTGGTTAAAGGACCATGGATTAGCTTGGACGCTTAAGCCATCACGTCGCCGCGCCGAATGGGCTATACAAATGAGTGCCCGGATGTGTCTAGGGAAGCTATTTCTTCGTCGGTGGCGGCAGGGTTGATTGGGTGCGACATCGCCGGCGGCTTGGGAATACAATGTGAGTTTGAAGGGCCTTTAGTGTATACGATACAACTTGATGTTAGGAAAACAGATGGGTTGAAGTAGGCTGGAGATTCATCCCCTCCACCACAGGCAATGCGCCCCCACCAACTATATTCATTTGTAATCAAAGTGGGGACCTAAAGACTACAGTGCAAAAAGGATTTTTTGTATGTACATCACAAATTTGAAGTTAGTGTCATTTATTCTTGAATTACAATAACATATTCCCGTTTAGGATTTTTATAAAAAAAATAACTAGTATCGTGTGAAGAAAAATTTTGTTAAGCATGATTAATATTCATTAAAAAATATCCTGTTCGGCAAAGATATTATAAAAATAAAAATTCAAGTAAACGATGATATGTATATGTGTTTTGTGTTCTTCTATGATCCTTTTATGTGGTGTCATTACATTAGTGAATACTGAAATAATAATGCTAAGAAACCAAGAGGGTTCCAGCCAAAAACCTGCCAACTGCTTCTGGATCGGGATTCTGAAACCCACTTCACTTCAGCAACATCCAAAAATTCACCCAGGTAAACAAAATTCACCCTACCCAAAACCCTACCCTTTCCTTTCACCCTTTTATCGCAGTAGATTTTGAATACCATCCACGGCCGCACCAGAATACTAGGAGCATCGCGTAAACTTCTTCTCTGCCTTCATCGGACGCCGCGCCTCCGCCCACCACGTGCGGGCAACAGTGGAGCGCTGTAGACCATTCCAGAACGATGTGACGCTACCATCCCCTCGTAGTTTCCCCAATCTTGGACGTGCCAGGTGTGAGAAACAAGTAGGTTCTGCTGCTCACAGAGGGCGCGCCGCTGCTGCTGCATGCCTGTGTTAGTCGCGCCGTTGAAGCCTCCTAGCTCTGCTCCGCCGACCGCTGTTGGATGTCTACTGATCCAGCCTCGAAACCACCCTTCACATCACTAATTGGTATGTATTTAGATGTTGCTTCTGATTTCATCTGCAGGTTTTTAAAAAGGGATTTGGACATGGTCTGTTACAGTGTGTCTGGTGATTTTTTGGAGATTAGATTTTCTGTTATGTTGTATAGTTCAGGTACTAGTATTGGAAGTAGTATGAGATATTCGTTGATTTTGCTGAATTTCTGGACTTTTTGTTAAATTTCAACTGAATGTTTCATTTATGGGTTCTGTGTGCTTTGCTAAATTTCTCTTGGATGCGCTAGCTGATGTTCTTCCTTGTGGGTTGGGAGTTTCGAAAAAGAAGAGTTAGTTATAAGTAAGTTTATATTTTTTTTTTCAAATTGAACTTGGGTCTGAATGTGATTATTTAAAATTGCAGCATCAAAACGTGATTTTTTTTGACAGATTTGTTGGAGTTTTAACTACATCTATTAGTAGCTATGATATGATTATCTAGTTGAATAGCTGTATGGTTCTTTTATTATAGATTGGAGGGTTTTTTTATCATAGATTGGATGATTTTTTCATTTATGCAACGTGTCTCTTGCATTCAAAAAGTTTATACTTCTGTTCTTTTGTTTGAATAGATGAATTCTATTTGCACATTATTTTTTTATGCGGTTTGGGAGTTAGACCTCAAAAAGATTAGAATTGGTTTAATTTTGTTTGCTTATCTATGCTAAGGTTCAGGAACTGTGGTTGTAGCCGATGTGATTTACCCTTGCTAAATTGTTGGATGCTGTTGAATTGCTGTAATTAGAGGTTGGATGTTGTTAAAATTAGAGATCGAATGATGCTGTTATTAGGAGTTGGATTTTGCTGAATTGCATGTGATTAGAGATTGAATGTTGCTGTCCTCTTAATAGTGGTATGGAATTTCGATGATGAAATTATATTAAATTTAGTCTAATTTTGGTCCTAATCATAGTTCGGGAGTCAATTTATTTGGAGCTCTCTTCTCTTCTTTTATCTTACTACTTGTTAAAACATTGTTTCTATATGCCAAATTTACCTAAGGCTACACTTTTTAAATGATGCCAGAATTTTGTTTCCTTTTCTCTAAAAAAAAGGCAACACTGAGAAAAGCGTAGCCTATTCTATGAATAGGCTACGCTTTTCAAATGTAGCTTAAAAAAAGTGTGGCTGAATGGGTATTTTTCTTGTAGGGATCTTTGACGGAGTCCTTGTAATATGGGATCCCATACTTTGTTTCCGCGCCCATCTTCAATTTGATCACTTTGATTCCATTCGGGTGGTAGAGAAGCCGAATTTTCATGAAGGCACCAAACGATCCTCCTAGACCCATTCAATTGAGCACTACACCAATCCATGCTCCTCAATTTCGAGCTTCTAACCATAATGAGCCTAGACTTACAACGCCAACCACTAAACATCCTCCTCTTACGCTTAATTCCACAAAGCGCCCTAAGTTGGCTATCCGTTTTAAGCGAGCCGAATTCAAGTGGGATAATAAAGCTAAGAGTTAGAAGTTTTACCCACTCAAATGAAGGATTAGATGACAACCTAGGTGGGGGAGTTTCCAACAGTCTTGACAAAGCACGATCCACTCCCGTCCATCCTCTTCTAGAGGCGTCCACCACTTGGCAGGGTTCTTCAAACTCTACCTCTTGCCAAGCTTCCTCAAGTTCGCATTTTTCTTCACTAAATTCTTCTATCTCTTCTCCATCACTCAAATCATAAATAGGAGGTTTAGTGAAGTCTACCTCATCATCAATTCCAATCATTTTGGGGAAGGACTCATCATGCTCAGAAGAATCATATGTTGATGCGGAATCATCATAGATAGGAGGGCTTGTTGCTTGGAACACCTCTTCCAAGTCTTCACTCACAATATGCCTCGGAGGTTGCACATCCTCCCCAACATTGCTTTCTAATCCAATGGAAGAGGGCTCAACAAAATCATCAAGGGGGTTGATCAATGTGGACAAAAAATCACTAATGATGGAATCCATTTCTTGATCAATTTTCCTCAACTCTCTATCCACTTCCTTAACATCACTCTCCTCTTTAACACCCCTTCCAAACTCCATGGAAGAAGGCTCTTCAACTTGAGATTTCTTTATGTACTCAACATATCCTAAATACCCAACAACTACTTCCTCTTGTTCAATAATCTCTACCTCCTTCTCTTGTTGCACTTCTTGCTTTAACTCCTCTTCCTCACCTTAGAGCTTCAAGTCCATTCCCTCACTAAGCTCCTTGGTTGCTTCTCCATATTCAACAATGGGAGTGCCTTGATCGCATAGGCTTAGGTGGGATGAGACCATGTTACTAACGGTTTCTGCTATGATAGCCATCTTGGCTTCTAGCTCCTTAAACTCCCTTTCCGTCCCCTCTTGTTGCTTTAGGATATAAGATCTAAGATCTCTTTATTTTAGCATGAGGGCTCCATTGGAGGGCGGTGGTGAAATAGATGATTCATTCTTTAAGGAAAAGGTATTGTAGTTGGAAGGTGGTTCATATTGGTGAAAGTCTTGAGGTACTGTATACGGAATTTGTGGTTCTCGGGAGTATTGGTGTTGGAATGGCAGTGGCTCTAGATATGGTTCATATGGGGGTTGGTATAGTGGATATGGGTTATGATCATATGGAGGTAAATTGTGGTATGAGGCTTGCGAGTATGGTTGTTGAGGGCTATCTTGAGGGAAGGGGTTACATGTATGTGGTGGTTGCGGTTGACAATCACAATAAGGGTCATCACACACATTAGATTGGTATGCATTAGGATTTGAATTATACCCATAAGAATTCGGAGAGTAGTCATGTTGGGGTGGCGCTTGAACGGCTTGATGGAATAAAATGTCTTTTGGTCCTTGCGCATCTCCATGAGGAGAGTAGTCATGTTCCCAAGCACTCTTGTCAAACTCGATTCGGAAGGAGGTCATTGCCAAGAAAGTTGTCCATAAGCTTAGGGCTCCTCCCTCCTTTGATTTCCAAATCCTTGATGCAATTCCTCATTAAAGCTTCCATTTCGTACAACATAGTTTGAACCAAACTCATAGCCAAAGGGGTGAGAATTCATGGTGACAAGGGAAAAAAAAAACAAAAACTAACAAGGACAAAGAGAGAAAAATCTTACAACTAGCAAAAACCAACAAACAAACCAAAAATCAAGCTATTCACAATATATACAATAGCCAATAACATTGCACCATTGCAACCTCCCCGGCAATGGCGCCATTTTGATAAGAAACAAACAATCCTCCCAATAAAAAATTTGGTTTTGTCACAAGTACAAATCCCAATAAAAATTAACCAAAGTATTTAAACCTCGGGTCGTCTCACAAGAAATTGCAATGAAGTGAATGATTATTGGCTATGAAGGAACAAGGGGTTTGATTGATGAAGAGGCAAGAAATTAAATGGGCGAGAATTTAAATGACAAGAAAAGTAGATCAAGCAATCAATTAAAGAAGAAAATTAACAAAGAGAGACATTCATGGCAAGAATTGAGAATATAGGCTTTCTATCCTAGTCATGCAATGATAAACAAGAATTTATCTTATTACGTCATCCCTGACGATGGAAGAAGGTATCATGTTATCCTCATACTCGGAGAAAGTCTAATAATACTAGCTAATCTCAATCCCAAAAGTCCTAATCAACTCACTAACTGAATTAGCAAGAGATTAGAGTCAATGGAAACAATATTAGCTAACAACTCTAGATCACCAACATAAGTTGGGTTTTCATGAGTCAAGATTGCCTAATTACTCTTTCCAAGCCAAGAATGCTCAAAAGACTACTCTAACATCCAACCAAGTATTTTGTCAAACACTTGGAAGGCATAAAAGGAAGACATAATAAATGGACAAGAAATAGTAAAATCTACCAACTACCAATTGCAAGGAAAGTAAATTCACAACTCAAATCAACAATAAAAGAACATCAAACATCAAATTGCATTAAAAGAAGATCCATATCCAACTTGAGTATTCATGAACATAAAAGAGGCATCAAAGTGAAATTAACAAAAGAACCAAGAAGAGTTGAAGTATTAGAACAAGAAATTATAAAGGAAACAAGATGAAATAAAAAATTTGGACCTAGATTTAAGAGAAATTAACCAAATCCTAACCTAATTCTAGAGAGAAGATGGAGCTTCTCTCTCTAGAAAACTAACTAAAGGCTCATCATGACTAACTAAGCGCTCCCCCTTTGCTCAATCTTCAATTCTGCATCAAATACCCTCAGAAATGAGTTAGAATTGGGCCTGGGCAGCTCAGAAATTGCCCCCAGCGATTTCACTTCAAGTGGGTCACGTGCCGAACATCACGCGTGCGCGTGCTTGACGCGTGGACGTCGCTGGCAAAACCTCTACTCACGCGTACGCGTGCATGACGCGTGCGCGTGTCCCTCAATTCTCCATTTTGCTCATTTCTCCATGAATTCTCCACTTGCATGCTTTCCTCTTCATTTCTTTCATCCAATACTTGCCTTATGAACCTGAAATCACTTAACAAACACATCAACACATCGAATGGAATTAAAGTGAATTAAAATCACCAATTTAAGGGCCTAAAAAGCATGTTTTTACACTTAAGCACAAATTAAGGGAGAATTATAAAACCATGCTATTTCATTGAATAAATGTGGAAAAAGACGATAAAATCCCCTAAAATAAGCACAAGATAAACAACAAATTTGGGGTTTATCAGAGGGTTTTTTTTTTTAATCATAGATTGGATGATTTTTTCATTTATGCAACATGTCTCTCGCATTCAAAAAGTTTATACTTCTGTTCTATTGTTTGAATAGCTGAATTTTGTTTGCACATTATTTTTTTTATGCGGTTTGGGAGTTAGGCCTCAAAAAGATTAGAATTAGTTTAATTTTGTTTGCTTACCTATGCTAAGGTTTAGGAACTATGGTTGTAGTCGATGTAATTTACCCTTGCTAAATTGTTGGATGCTGTTGAATTGCTGTAATTAGAGGTTGGATGTTGTTGAAATTAGAGAGCGAATGATGTTGTTATTAGGAGTTGGATTTTGCTGAATTGCATGTGATTAGAGATTGAATGTTGCTGTCCTCTTAATAGTGGTATGGAATTTTGATGATGAAATTATATTAAATTTAGCCTAATTTTGGTCCTAATCATGGTTCGAGAGTCAATTTATTTGGAGCTCTAAAATCGATTCTCCTTCTCTTCTTTTATCTTATTACTTGTTAAAACATTGTTTCTATATGCCAAATTTACCTGGTTGCTTTCCAACCTTTCACAATCCTGAACCCATATCTGATTTAAACTGTTTAACTTAAGAATCTCTTCAGGCTGTTTTTTCTTCATGTTGAACAAAATTTTGGACGTTTCTATTATGTTTTTATAGGTTTTTTTTGGAGATGGGATGTTTCTATTATGTTATGGAGTTCAAGTACCAGTACTGATATTAGTATGAGATATTCTTTGATTTTGCTGAATTACTGAACTTTTTGTTAAATTTCAACTGAATGTTTGATGTTATTGGTTCTGTGTGCTTTGCTAGATTTCTCTTAGATACGCTAGCTGATGTTCTTCCTTGTGGTTTGAGAGTTTCGAAAAAGAAGAATTAATGATGAAAATTATTAAAAAAGATATAAATTAGAAGTATTTCAAAAAAAAAAACTATTTTATTTTCATTTTAAAGCAATCTAAAAAACATATTTTTAGAAACGGTTCAAGACAAATTTTTATCATCTTATAAATAAACGGAACAAAAGCAAAACACTTGCTACTAAAACGCTTATGTAAGACTCCTATTTTTCATCCACATTTCTGTGATAGAGCTTTCTTTTGTAATTCGTATGTATCTTTTAAATTTCTCTCTTTTAAATGTTCGATTTCATTTGTCTCAGATTGACCAAAAATAAAGTTGAATTCCATGACTAGAATTCTAACCTGATATGCGAAACTTCCAATCCACCGATGACCGACTTTGATGCCAGTCCCAAAATGTAATGCTGTCACCTGTGCAAATTCCTTCCATACTTGCTATGTCAGGCTTCTTCCGTAGGCCACACTTGATTCGGGATAACAACCTTCGTCATAGATTCTCCACTTTTAGAAGCAGACACCAAAAAAGCAATGTCGCTACTCCATTTTACAAAGAAACTTGTCACAATGCTTAAGAAAAATAAATTCCATAAGATCAATTTCCAATTGCAAATGCTAATATACACAACAAACTTTATTTTTTAATCAAAAGGTACATTCCTTTTCCATTGCATGTTGTTATACTTTCTTTGAATTTAAGTTAGAGTCCTATATGTACGTAATATTTTATACAGTGTTCATTCTTAAAAATCACGATGGTAATATTTCAGATAAAACTAACATTTTTAAACAAATCTATGGTGCCCTATTATCTATATCTTCACTTAAATTTTTACTAAAATTATCGTAAATGTCGGCTAAACTAATCACACATAATTATAATAGGAGGTTGCATGCAGAGAAAGGGTGTGATAGTAACTCATATCATAGAATTAGCTCTATATTGTGATTTTTCATTGGTGGCAAAAAAACAGCAGTTAGAGTGCCTCATTTAACTTGAATTAATATCATTATCAATGATATCTATGTTTTTTGGGATAGTTTTTTCTCTTTTCTGTACTCAGTTGAGCCAAATTTTGGTTGGTTCTTAAATTATGATATTGATTGATATGATTTTCTTTTTCCCGTGACATATTAATAGGAATTTAAAATGTATAATCTTCATTTACAAACAAACAATAAAAGAAAAAGAAAAAAATATAATGTATTTATCTTGTAATTGATTCTTCCAATATCAATGTTGTTCACAATCTTCTTTCCGTGTATCTTCTCTTATTCCTTTCTTTCCTTTATATTTAACTTTTATTTATATATCGTCAATAAAAAAAATTGAAAGTGTAGGTAATATTTTCTTTCTTTCTGTTTTTATGTTCTGTAATCTTCAAGAGAGTTGAAAGGGCAGAAATTTCTAAAATTTTAGAACAAAAAAATTTTTCTACTAAGTGCCAACTATAATGATTAACTATTCATATATGATTCAAGGATGTCCTTTATGACTTTTGTTCTATATAAATTGGTTGACTTGTTGGTTTCTGACATCACAATGAAAAAATTTTGATTTTTTGGTAACAGGTGAGCGGAGGAGAATTGCTGAAAAATGATATAAAAATTACTTTGGCCAATCGTTTGTGCTAAGCGTACACTATTTTGGTTTTTAAATGTATAGATTTTGTCATTTGATTTTTCTGAATGGAGATATCAAGAATTTGACAATGGTTAAATCTTTTATTATGTGTACTATTATTAGTAAACTCAGAAGGATCTAGTTTTGTTCCAATCACTTATTTGGAGGATGCAGAGTCAAAAGGAGCTGCTAAGAAACAATTTTTTGGTTATTGATTATAGGATTATCTTGATCTTGAGTATTATAATTGTTTTTAATTTTCAATTGTATTTATTTAGTTTGAAATATTCAAATTAAGCATGTCTGTGTAGTTTATTTGGAACAAAACTAGTATATCATATGTCTAATAGAGTAGATTGACATAAAACTATCTCAGCAAATTCAGAACAACTGCATATTCATCGAATTTAGAACAAAAAATACTCACCAAAATTATAGCATACAAAAAGGACGAACAGGAGCCAAAGTCTACCGATTCAGAACAACAACGACACATAAAAGGAGAGACGGGGGACGCTAGGGGAGACAGAGAGCCAGCACCGGCAGCCAGGGTTTTAGGGTTTCCAACCTCGAGAGAGAGAGAGAGAGATAAAGGGGGAGGGAAGGAGCGAGAGGAGAGGCGACAATGGAGCAAAGCCTACGGTTCTACTCTTTCTCTCTGAGTCGCCGGCGATTATTCTGATTCTGCTCTTCGGAATCGTTGCTTGGCTCCGGTATTTAGTAGATTCTGCTGCTGCTGTCAGGTGAGGTCGTCTCGATCAACATGCCTCTCCTTCGCCCAAACCTTTCTCAATGAATCCACTTCCAGAAACGGCCGTCGGAGATGGCCTACGCCCACCTCCCGCAACTCAAAGCACAACTTCAGAATGACTTCTAATTTTCCCAAATGCTTTGAAGGTCTATTCATTCAACTCAAATTTAGAAAAAAAAAATTATTTTTTCTTTTGATTTCTGTTTCAATTCTCTTCTATTTCAAATATGAGAGTGTTTGAAATTCAAAGAAATTAAAAACTTCACAAATCACATTTGCTAATCCATTAGATTTGTTCATTAGGCATGTTTACCTGGTTTTACTGTGGGTCATTAATAAAACTAATAATTTTCATCAGTCAAACTCATATAGGAGTTAAATTCATTCATTCCACGTGTAAAGCTCTAATTGGCTGAAAATTCCTTAGCCACTTTATTCACACGAATGAATTAGTCACCATAGAAGTCATCTTTTATATATTCAAAATGTTCCACAAAATTCCAAATTCTATAGTCAATTTTAGAGTAAATACCCATAGTCGTCTCTGAGATTCGCGCAAATACTCAATGTAATCTTCAAGATCCCGATTTTTTTATAGTAGTCTTCCAAATAGAGTTCCGAGCACTCAAAGTGGTCCCTGGGCATATTTCTGGTGATGAGTCATCACTAGAGCGTTGACGTGGCTTCGGTTTGCCAGGCTGGAAGGGTCCAACGGCTAGTTGAGCTAGCTAATTTCTAATTTATACCCCGTTGGTCCTTCCCATTATAACTAACCCTAAATCCCCAAATTTTCATAAACTTCATCTCTTCTTCTTGTTCATCGCTCTATCCTTATTCTTCCATCTGGGGCTGTTACTCATGTCTTGAGGGTCTGTATAAGCATCCCTAGTTATCTGAATCTTGGCACCAGAATTATATTGCAGGTATTTTATTGTATTTCTTGTTAGTGTTGCAAGTGTGAGGAGTGTTGAAATTAGTCCCACATCAAAGAAAGCAAGGAAGAGTGAAGAGTTTATAAGATGAGAGACCCATTAACTCGACACCTTAAGGTTTTGAGTTGGATGTGGTGTTAAAAAACACAGAAACATTGTTCTTCACCACATCATTAACAAAATCAACAATTTTATAAAGGATAATTTAGCTGAAAATGATAATTACATCATCAATTGTACAGATGCAAAGTCGAAGTTGGCATCACTATGAAAAATGTGTGAGGCGCGAGATAAAGAGAGGAATAAAGTACCTAGGTCGTCGTCAAGGCGAGGGCGCTTGTTGTCGCCGTCATCGAGAACCGCGGCATCGACGTTGTTATCGTCACGGTTGGATTTGGCATTAGATTCGGTAGGCTCAGAATCGAGATCTTCGAACTT